>NC_045442.1:94169846-94205677 GCF_002776525.5 Piliocolobus tephrosceles
CTTTCTTTCTTTCTTTCTTTCTTTCTTTCTTTCTTTCTTTCTTTCTTCTTTTTCTTTTTTTTTTGACAGTCTTTTTCTATCACCCAGGCAGGAGTGCAATAGTGCAATCACAGCTGAATGCAGCCTCAAATTCCTTGGCTCAAATGATCTTCCCACCTCAGCTTCCAGAGTAGCTGGGACAACAGGTATGCACCAGCATGCTCTGCTAATCTTTTGTAGAGACACAGTCTTGCTATGTTGCCCAGGGTGGTCTTGAACTCCTGGGCTCAAGCGATCATCCTATCTCAGCTTCTGAAAGTGCTGGGATTACAGGTATGAGGCACCACACCCAGCTAGTGACAGCTTTTTCAACATGTCTCTCCTTAGCAGGAAAAGAATAAATTGTGCTCAAAGGAAATGGAGTAATCAGATCCATTCTGCAGGCAGGGAGCTGGGTGGACAACCAGGAGGGGTGGGAGTGAAGGGACAGGCATTCAAGTCCTGCCTTTCTTGATTCTCAGGAAGGAATGAGCTGAAGGGCCCTTGGTCAATACCCTGGCAATCTGGATAGCTCCTGCCCTGTTCATCCTCAGGATTTAGGCTGCTGAGCACTAGTCAAAGGACTCCAGACATGGTTCACATGGTTTCACCTGATGTGTGCACAGCCAGCCCCACCCTGGCCACTAAGAAACAGGTTCACCACCTGGAATGAGGTGCCGTTTGCAGTCAGCAGTCAATATAGACAGCATTTGGGTCTCATGCCCAAAGGTAAACATGAAAAAGAGCCATAAAGGAAGTCACTCCCATGTGGACCCAGACACATTGATCCAGACCAGGGGCTGATTTCCACTTTCAAAGTGGGACAAAGCCTATTTCCTGTAGCCTGCAGTGAACATGCGCACTTGGGTGGGGGGATCAGTTACCAGTGAGTGGCCACTCAGCCTCAAACTTTGAATGGATACAGATAACAGGCACACAAGAAAGTAGAACTAGAAAATAGCATGGAGGAAAATACTGTGGGAAAAAGATACAAAGGGAGGAAGGAGGAAAAGGAGCAAAAAAGGAAGAGGGGAAGTAGTAATGGGACTCTAACAAAAAGAAGGCAAATAAACCAGGGCTCCTGGAGCAGGGCCCCACCACACACAGACACACACATGCATGCATGCACAATGTGGTTTGGTTTAGTACAGAGTTGGTGGCAGTACACTGGGCCACAAGCACACCTCAAGTCAGGGTTTCTTGGGATTCAAAAAGCATATACGATTGGGCAAAGTGGCTCACACCTGTAATCCTAGCAATTTGGGAGATCAAGGCAGGAAGATCCCTTGAGGGGATCCCTCAGGATCCCTGGTCTTGATCCCAAGACCAGTCTGGCCAACATGGCGAAATCCCATCTCTACCAAAAACACAAAAATTAGCCAGGTGTGGTGGCAGGCACGAATAATCCTAGCTACTTGGGAGGGCTGAGGCAATAGACTCACGTGAACCTGGTAGGCAGAGGTTGCAGTGAGCAGAGATTGTGCCACTGCACTACAGCCTGGGCAACAGAGTGAGACTCCATCGAAGAAGAAGAAGAAGAGGAAGAAGAGGAAGAAGAGGAAGAAGAAGGAGGAGGAGGAGGAGGAAGAGGAAGAAGAAGAAGCAGCAGCAGCAGCATACACGGGATTTTAGGGAAAAATTTACAGTATGGATAAATGCCCAAGATATATCACTGAGAAAGGGAAGAAATAATATACAATACAAAAGCAATTGTGTTGACTATACACAGAAAAGACCTGGAAAATACATAAAAAAATTCACAGTGGTTATTTCAGAGTGGTGACATTAGAGTTGATTTTTATCCTCCTGGTCAAGTCTTCATATATCATACAAAGGAATGGAATGGCACACTTTCCTAAATATAAAAAAGCTGCCCTAAATATACCATATAGAAAGTCAAAGTTTTCAAAGGCATTATAGAGAATTGTTACAAAATCTAGAAGGCAAATACAGACCTCACGGCTAGATATGTTTGTATAATCAAGGGCATTTTTGAGACAGTTTGAAAAACCTAACCATCTGGTTGTTTATTAACATGTGAACTTTTGGAATCATTTAAACATATCTTCACATTCAAAGAAAAATCTAAAGCAATCAAGCTGTCCTTCTGTCTGGTATTCCTGCATTTATATATCTAACAGAATATATCCTAAAGAAAGTGCTCAATACTTAAGAAGAATGATACCTTAGTTCACCAAAAAATGACAACACGAAAAAAACCAATGAGTCAGGAAGAAAAAAACGTTCTGAAAGAACTGATTTATACAATGACTGAAAAGAATAACTTAACACATGCATTTACCAAATTCTTTGAAAGGGTCATTCCCACTAAATTGTTCTCCAAATAAAATACAACATTATTTTCTCAAGAAGGTGCACATTGTAAAACTGGATTCTTAAAACCTTACAAAATAATAATATACTATAAACACATTGGCAAAAGCCTATGCTATTAGCTTTCCCTGGAAATAAGTTATCAGGGTTTCCACATCATAAGCTGTTGTTGTAGAGTTATGTGGTTATGAATTAGCAATTCCTGGGGAAGGTGGGTCGTTTATTTGCCATGACTGTGGCAGAGTATGGCATACCCAGAAAGAGAATTGTTTCGGTGATCAGATCCAACACCAGGTCATGGGGGCGATGAAGTCCAGCAGAGTCAAGGGAATGAGAAAAGACAGTCTGAGAGAGAAAGTGGGTCCAGGGAGCCAATGCGAGTATGGAGGCTGTGCAGGCCCGGAGCTCTGGAAGTACAGACTATTGGTGATCAAAGAAACAGGTGGTGAGAATGTGGGGTTGAAAGGGAGCATTGCATTAAGCACATGACTTACAGCTGTGATGGCTTAGCATATGCTCTGCTACTTGAGATAATGGAGAGCAGGTTCTTTTAACTAAAGATATAATCGATCCTGGGAGAGCAAGGAGCGAAGGAGTCCAGACACATTCCAGAGCCATGAGCCTTGGATTCTATCTAAGCCACGAGGGGTTTGATGCCCTGGGCTTAGATTATGGTGTGTCAGGGTAGTCTTCCAACCTTTAGCACAGAACTTGGTGTTCCAAAGGCCACAAGGGGTTTTAGACCCTGGACCCTGGACGTGTTCCAATACTCTTTTACATTATGTCAGGCATTCAAGACCTGCTTCAGCTTCTCTCCCAACACTCAGCTTTTCTCCCAACAAGAATATGATGTGAACATCCCCTTTCTTGGTTATGTCCAAGGGGAAGCCATAAATATATTGCTGCCTGCACACCTCCAAGGTAAGTCCTCACTTGGAAGAAAGGGTTAATTGCATGAGTTCCTTGTATGGACTGAAATCCAGCATTTTCTAAGTCTATATGAAAAGGGGAGGGTGGGGGAACCTCTACCTTCTAACCTAAATGCTGAATCTAACATAAGACTATAGAAATGCTGGGTGGCTTTTCTTTCCCTAAATAGAAACAAGGCTGTGTTCCCGTTCAGAGGATACCCTTTAAGCTCAGCAGGCATGGACTTCAAGGGTCCCAGAATACAACAGGCTCCTTGCCCTACGCAGCAATGCCCCCCTCCTCTCCTCACCACATTTCCTCTTTATCTGGGGAGCTGCAGGTCTCCATTCCCTCAGAATCTCTCCCTATGGAGTTGTTCACTTGATTTCTACCTGTGTGAATCCCTCACTTTGTCCGGACAGGATGCTATGTGAACTGCTGAGGTGGTTCTGAAGGGGAAGGGTGTGGTCAGGCGGTGCAGATTAGACTTAGAACCCCTAGCAAGCCTAAACTACTTCACATCTGCCCATCACATGGGCTGGAGGGGAGGGTTTGGAGGGGTATAGGCATGAAGGGCCCCCACCGGAGGTCTGGGCCCTTCCCAGAAAACAGGCAGTACTCCTTGTTTGGGGCTGTAAAGAGTCTTTTTACTACTGTCTACAACATGCCACTACAAGACAACCCCTTCTCCGCTACTAGGGAAACCCTCAATCATTCCAAACTCACCTCTGCTCTGCAGCTGGGAACTAGCAGCATCCCAACAAATGCCCAGAAAGTTCTGGTTCCACCTCTTCTCCAGAGGCCTACAACATGGCTTTTATTTTCTCCAACTATACTTCACCACTTTAAAATTGCTTTTACAAACCATATTTGAGGCCAGGCTCAGTGACTCATGGCTGTAATGCCAGCACTTTGGGAAGGTAAGCAGGCAGATTGCTTGAGCCCAGGAGTTTGAGACCAGCCAGCCTGGGCAACAGGGTGAAGCCCCGTTTCTATAAAAAATTACCTGGACATAGTGGTAAGCACCTGTAGTCCCAGTTACTCAGGAAGCTAAGGCGGGAGGGTCACTTGACTGTGGAAGGTCAAGGCTGCAATGTGCCATGATGGCACCATTGTCCTCTAGTCCGAGTGACAGAGTGAGACCCTGTCTCAAAACATAAAAATTAAAAAACATATTTGCATAAAATTGGTAGCTCATGTGAATGACATGAACTGTATCAATATCAATATCCTGGTTGTGATATTGTACTGTAAATTTGCAAAATGTTACCACTGGGGGAAACTGGATAAAGGGTACACAGACTACACAGACTCTATTATTCCTAACAACTTTATATAAATTTACAATTGTGTCAATAAAAAATTCCACTTAAAAAACCTAAAGAACCTATGTTATAAACCTCATGTGAACAAAGACCAATCAGGAGATCATCATACCTACAAATGGTTTTACAAACTGAGCATGGGTTTTGCAGGGCCTTCTGCAGTCCACTTATTCAACAAAAACATTCTACAATGTACATCCTACAATGTAGTATGACAAGCATTATGAAGTTTATCTCTGCTAATGGTCTCATAAAATGAGCATTAATGACAGAAAAGTCACCTATTCTAGGTAGACCTGGCATAACTGACAATTTCATTTTTTTTAAATCGGAGGTGAAAATATTTTGACATTCAATGCATTTGAAAATGCATTAAGTAACTGCTCTATTTAGGTTGAAACATGGCTGAAGTCACAATTCATAATTTACCCAGTGCCCAGCTGTCAAGAAAACATGAGAGTGGCTAGGCTCAGTGGTTCACACTTGTAACCTCAGCACTTTGGCAGGCCAAGTTGGGTGGATCACTTGAGGCAAGGAATTCAAGACCAGCCTGGCCGACATGGCAAATTCCCATACTAAAAATACAAGAATTAATCAGGCATCATGGTGGCCGCCTGTAATCCCAGCTACTCAGAGGGCTGAGGCAAGAGAATCGCTTGAACCCAGTAGGTGGACATTGTAGTGAGCCGAGATCACGCCACTATACTCCAGCCTGGGTGACAGAGTAAGACTTCATGTCAAAAAAAGAGAAAACATGATAGTGGACACCCAGTCATTGAGTCACAATAGTTATTACATGTTCCAAATGGCAGCATCAGCCCATTCCTTCTGCCATGTACTGATGACAAGTTTCTCAGGGGACAGAGAGAGGGGCGAAATTTCAACCTGAGTTGGAGGGCAACCTCATTGGATGCTTGTTTTGCTTCAAAATGAGTTATCAAAACCCTATACTATATGCCTTTTGGCCAGAAAGTTTCCGAGATTTTAAAAAACTAAATGTGCCCCAGCCATGACAACACTCAAAACATCCTGCTTCCTTTTGCAGCTTTCATCTCTCTGAACCAAACGTTACTCTCAACTCGTGTAAAAAGCCCTGTGTAGGCTGGGTGCAGTGGCTCACACCTGTAATTCCTGCACTTTGGGAGGCTGAGGCTGGTGGATCATGAGGTCAGGAGACAGAAACCATCCTGGCTAACAAGGTGAAACCCTGCTTCTACTAAAAATACATAAAAATTAGCCAGGCATGGTGATGGACGCCTGTAGTCTGGCTACTCGGGGGGCTGAGGCAGGAGAATGGCATGAACCCAGGAGGCAGAGCTTGCAGTGAGCAGAGATTGCACCACTGCACTCCAGCCTGGGCAACAGAGCAAAACTCCATCTCAAAAAAGAACAAAAACAAAACAACAACAACAACAAAAAAGCCCCATGTAGCTACCACCATGACCTTCCTATAAAAAAATGCTCTCGCCGGGCATGAAGGTTCATGCCTGTAATCCCAGCAATTTGGGAGGCCGAGGTGGGTGGACCACGAGGTTAGGAGTTCAAGACCAGCCTGGCCAAGATGGTGAAAGCCTGTCTCTACTGAAAATACAATAATTAGCCAGGCATGGTGGCAGGCACCTGTAAACCCAGCTTCTCAGGAGGCTGAGGGAGAGAATTGCTTGAACCCGGGAGGCAGAGGTTACAGTGAGCTGAAATCATGCCACTGCACTCCAGCCTGGGTGAGAAAGCGAGAATCTGTCTCAAAAAAAAAAAAAAAAAAAAAAATCACTCACAAGACACATTCCCCAGGCATAGATCCTTCCCGAGGTCAGAGGCTTAAGAAGGAGACCATCTTTCTTGGCAGATTTATTGTTGATTGCACTTATCAAAGGATTTTTAATGCATTATCTCATCTGTTTCTTACAGATAACACCTCCCCACAGGAACACCTGTTGATTAAAGAAAAATTAGAGGCAGGGTATGGCTCTGTTGCCCAGGCTGGAGTGCAGTGGCATGATCATAGTTCACTGCAGCCTCCAACTCCTGGTGTCAAGCAATTCTCCTGCTTTAGCCTCCCAATTAGCTAGGACTACAGGCATATGCCACCACTCCCTGCTAAATTTTTGAAATATTTTTAGAGATGGCATCTCACTATGCTGCCCAGGCTGATCTCGAACTCCTGGCCTCGAGTGAACTTCCTGCCTCGACCTCCCAAATAGCTGGGATTATAAATGTCAGCCACTGTACCTGGCTATGACCTCGGTTTTCAAATGAAGAAGCTGAGGCTAACTCTCTCAAATACTTGTCAATTCCTGGTTACTCAGAAACTGATGATTTAAGATCATTTCAGTCTTATTATGGCCTCCTATCTGCTTCTACCAGTGGGCAGGCAGCAATTTAAAGAAAAAGAGAGAGTATGGGTCTTGAGTTAGGTGAAGTAGCAGCCCAGCTCATGACTCAACTTTGCATTTAGCGTTCCAGAACCTCTGTCTCTTCATCTGTATAATGTGGAGTAATATCACATTGAAGGACCAAATGGATGATTAAATGAAACAACCTGGATCAAATACGAGGTGGCTGCTCAAAATGTTACCTCTTTGATGCTTGTTAAAAATAAGATTGGCTCGGTTGGGCGCAGTGGCTAACGCCTGTAATCCCAGCACTTTGGGAGGCTGAGGTGGGTGGATCACTTGAGGTCAGAAGTTCAAGACCACCCTGACCAATATGGTTAAACTCCGTCTCTACAAAAAATACAAAAATTAGCTGGGTGTGATGGTGGGTGCCTGTAATCCCAGCTACTCAGCAGGCTGAGGCAGTAGAATCGCTTGAACCCAGGAGGCAGAGATTGCAGTGAGCTGAGATCATGCCATTGCACTCCAGCTTGGACAACAAGAGTGAAACTCTGTCTCAAAAATAAATAAATAAATAAAAACTGTCCCAAAAATAAATAAATTAATTAATTAATTAATTAATAAATAAATAAAATAAAAATACGATTGGCTCAATAGAACTAAGAATTAACAACCAAAGTGGCATTTTTGAATTATCAGAGAATTTTAATTATGTGCAAAACTCTCTGAATTCAAGCATAATTGAAGATTATCTATAATTAATGGCTGGGGCAGAAACACCTAGATGAACAGGATTTTTATTTTTGCTTATCTGAGTTGGTACAGAAATGCTGCCCTACTATCTTACCTTTCAATTAGAAATCTACCATTCTCTGCACATAACTGAAATGCACAAACTCTGCATGCTTTATGGATGATGGACAAACCCAAGCTCTCACCCACCATTCTCAACATGACCACTGTAAAGGCATAATGGAATTTAGGATTGATTATTCCTTGCCCAATATCCAGAACATCTGAGGAATGTGTGTGCTGTTGAGTGTGATGTTCTGCTTCAGAGAATTGACTTGCGAATGCTTTATAAGTGCTCAAATATAAAGAATATGAAATACGACAAAATACATTTGGGATGAATTTGACGACTCTTTTCTGCCTTGTCTGACATCAGCCACTAACACTAACCTTCTCAAATGACAGTACATGTGGCATGGGGGAGGTGGGTAGGTAAAGCCACAAGATTAAATGGTAAACCTTCTGAGAACATCAGCCTTGCTCAGTGTGAGTCTGCAAAATTTCTGCAGATGCCTGGGGTCATTTATTAACTACTCTCTGCACTTACGAGTGCTCTGTAGAAATCTGAAAAGAGCTACTGAAGAATAGGAGAAATATCAGTTGATGGAACACCCACCTGCTGAGGCCTCTGCTAGGTGTCTGCAGAGTGTCCCATTTAATTTCTTACCTAGTCATTCAACAACCATGGGAAAAAGAGGAGAAAACAGCCAGTGACTTTTATTTATTGTTTTGAGATATATTTTAACCAGGTTTCAGACCCCAGCTAAGCGGGGGTGGATTAGTCCATTTTCAAACTACTATAAAGAACTTCCTGAGGCTGGGTGGTTTATAAAGGAAATAGGTTTAATTGACTCACAGTTCAGCATGGCTGGGGAGACCTTGGGAAATTTATAATCATGGCAAAAGGCGAAGGGGAGGCAAGGTACCTTCTTCACAAGGCAGTAGGCAGGAGAAGGAATGCAGGAGGTACTATCACACACTTTCAAAACCATCAGATCTCGTGAGAACTCACTGTCATGAGAACAGCATGGGGAAAACCACCACCATGATTCAATTACCTCCACCTGGTCACTCCCTTGACAAGTGGGGATTATGGGAATTTATAGGGACTATAATTCAAGATGAGATTTGGGTGGGTACACAAAGCCTAACCATATCAGGGGGCGATGCATGTCAGCCCCTTCAACTCACCTTCTCTAGGTGAGAAAAAAGGACCAAGAACTTGGTAGAGGAAACAAAACAGCAGTAATCTCAGAGGTGAGAAAACTGGCTGATATAGACACAGATGTGCTGGCAGATTATAAACTCATGTTTACTTAAAAAGATAAGTTGTTGCATTACCAACAAACCACCAAATTTACTAATAGCTAAAATACTGATAAGTAGCAACCTATAATATATTTATTTATATATTTTTTAAAACTCTTAGAGCTGGCCAATTGCAGTGGCTCACACCTGTAATCCCAGTACTTCTTTTCAAAACTTATAACTAATGCTCTAATTATTTCACTATTATTTATGTTAGCAGTAGGTTTTAATAGACGGCTTTAAGCAGGACTCAGATGTCTCTTTCTTTCAGTAGTTAGCTGTGAATCTTATTACAAATGGACATTGGATTTCTCATCTTGTCTTTTTCTATGTCTGTGAAAATAATAATTTCCCCTTCACTAAAGTAGTATTATGCAATACTTTGGTTAATTTTTGAATATTTTGCCAACATTGCATTTGTGAAAATATCCTACTTTGTCATAATGTATAATCTTTTTTATACGTTGTTGGATTCAATTTGTATTTTTGACAACCTATGTGTCTATATTCATATAAAATATTGGTTCATGGTTTTCTTTTATGTGTGATTCTTTTGTATGCTTTTTTTATTGTGCTAATACTAACTAATAGATGAATTGGGAAATGTTACCTTTTCCTATATTGCTCTGAGTTGTTGTATATAATTTGTATTAATTCTTCATTAAAATTTGATGTAATTTATAATTTAAGCAATTTGTCACTGAGCTTTTTTATGCAAAAACATTTTAATATTCTCAACATATAATTATTTATAAATTTTGTTTTTTCATATATATCTATTTATATATTCAATTTTTTAGTTAACTTTTATAGTTTGTACCTATCAAAACATGTATTTCTATTTTGTAGTTATTCATAAAAATATATTTTCTAGGCAGTTGGCATCAAAAACTCTGGAGTATCCAGAGGCGGTGGCTAATGCCTTGTAATCCCAGCACTTTCAGAGACAGAGGTATCACCTGAGGTCAGGAGTTCCAGAGCAGCCTTGCCAACATGGTGAAACCCAGTCTCTACTAAAAACAAACACAGAAAATTAGCCAGGCATGATGGAGAACACCTGTAATTCCAGCTACTAAAGAGGCTGAAGCAGGATAATCACATGAGCCAAGGAGGGGCAGGTTGCTGTGAGCCAAGATTGCACCACTGCACTCTAGCCTGCAGGACAAGAGCAAAATTCCATCTCAAAACAAACAAACAAACAGACAGACAAACAAGCACTCTGGACTAATAATATAGAATAAGGATGTAGCCCAATTAATGAATGACTTAAAATTTTCTGTGTTATAGGATGGAGAATATGACTATAACTGTGCTGTTTAAAACTTTTATTTACTGTTTGACAAAAATAAGTTACTGTATTTAAAGAAAATTATTGAAACTACCATTTCACTTCAGAGTTTACAAAGGCAGAATATGCCTACCTTCTATTTTTTAGCAACTTTTAGGTAAGCCAAAAATAAACTTTAATAAAAATACAAAATAATATTGTATTTGAAGAACTGTTTGATAAAAGACAATTTGGTGAAACAGAGTTGTCAGCACTTAGTATACACAATATTTTAGGTGTCATTCTAAGGTATTATTTATATGCTTAATACCTTAGAATTTAAACTTAATAGCCCAAAGATTCCTTGGGAAAAAAAAGTTCACACATTTTTGTTTATATCAGTTTATATTAAAATTTTCATTAAAAATCAACTGTCTTGGCATACAACAAATGAATATAGATAAATAATGTTAAATAACTTTATTAGAAAGCTTAATTAAGGCATATAATCAAATGGGCAGCCTTTTTGATCAATAAAGAGAGAATGTACATTATTATCAAATATCAGACAAAGTATATTAAATGGAAAAACCTAAGGTCTAAAATATGTCATTTAATTCACAATGGCAGAAATTCGGCAGGTCATAGATTTTGGCCACTGAAAATGACAATAGAAACCATTAAATAAAGTGTAAGCAACAAATAATATTTAGCCACATGGACATTTCATTAAGATCTTCTTTCTTCTGGATTAAGTGAAAAATTAAAATGTATTTTTTTATGGATTCAGGAAAAGTCTAATAAGGAAACACTGTGATTGCAGCCAAAAAGCTTAATATGAAATAATAATTCTACCAATATTAGCTTAATGCTATAAAAAAAACATTAATTTCTGGCCACCTATAGGTGTTATTCTTTGTAGTAGAGTATTATTATTTCAGCAATGTGTCTAACATAAAATTAGATTTTTAATATAAAAATATGCTCCATAAATTATTTTTATCTTACTATATATTGGGGAATGGGGGTGTGTTCCACTTGGGATTTCTCAAGAGATGCTGATGTGTCACAAAAAAATACATGTGAAATGTTTTCATGAGTAGTAATGAATTGACATTTGAGCTTTTGGGAAAATATATATTTTTAAAAGTCTTAAGGCAGGCAGCTACGATTTTCAGAAAAGTACAAGAATAACTAAAAATTTGTGACATCTGTAGAGCAGGGTTTGAAAAAATAATTTCTTATGAGCAGAAACCAAAAGCATGCAGAAGTAATTACACTTATGTAACATAAGACAGACTTTAATTCAAAGCCAGTAAAAGAAGACAAAGAAGGACATTATGCAATGATAAAGGAATGAATTCAGCAAGAGAATTTAACCATTTTAAATATATGGGTACTCAACAGCAGACCATTCAAATATATAAAGCAAATATTATTAGATCTAAAGAGAGAGATAGACTTCAATACATAATAATTGAAAACTTCAATACCACCCTTTCATCATTAGACATATCATTTAGACAGAATATTAAGTAACATTATATTTAAACTGCAAATTAGACCAAATGGATCTAACATACATTTATAGAACACTTCATCCGACAATGACAGAAGCAAATTTTTCTCATGAGCATGTTAAACATTCTCCAAGACAGATCATATGTCAGGACACAAAACAGGTCTCAATAAATTTTTAATAGTCAAAACCATATCAAATATGTTTTCAGGCCACAAGGAAATAAAATGAGACTTCAATAACATGAGAAACTTTGGAAACTGTACAAATACATGGAAGTTAAACAACATGCTCTGGAATGACCATTGGGTCAAGATAAAAATTAAGAAATATATTTTTAAAAATTGTTGAAACAAAAATCAAAACACGATGTACCAAAACTAATGGAATACTGCAAAAAACCAGTGGTAAGAAAGAAGTTTATAGCATCAAACTATATCAAAAAAATACAAAGCATTCTAATAAAGAATGTAATGTTTTATTTTTATTTTTTTATTTTTTATTATACTTTAAGTTCTAGGGTACATGTGCATAGCGTGCAGGTTTGTTACATATGTATACTTGTGCCATGTTGGTGTGCTGCACCCATCAACTCGTCAGCACCCATCAATTCATCATTTATATCAGGTATAACTCCCAATGCAATACCTCCCCCCTCCCCCCTCCCCATGATAGGCCCACATGTTCTCACTCATAGGTGGGAACTGAACAATGAGATCACTTGGACTCGGGAAGGGGAACATCACACACCAAGAATGTAATGTTTTAAATGAACCAAACCCAAAATCAATGGAAGGAAAAAAATAATAAAGATTAGAGCAGAACTAAACAAAATACAAACTAAACACACAATACAATCAACTCCACATAAATTGGATTTTCAAAAAGATAAGCAAAATTGACAAACAACTTGCTAGGCTACCAATAAAAAAAGAAAATCCAAATATATAAAATCTGAAATGAAAAAGCCATTACAACTGGTATCACAGAAATACAAAAGATTATCAGAGATTATTATGAACAACTATACATTAACAAACTAGAAAAACCTAGAGGAAATGAATAAATTCCTGGACAAATGCAGCCTACCAAGATTGAAATCAAGAAAAAATAGAACACCTGAGTAGATCAATAATGAATAATGAGATTGAATCAGTAATAAAAAGTCTCCCAACAAAGAAAAGTCCAGGCCTGGATGGCTTCACTGCCAAATTCTAGCAAACTTTCATAGACAGTTAACACCAGTTCTCCTCAAACCATATCAAAACATTAAAGTTAAAAGGAAGAAATTCTTTCTAAATTATATTAGGCCAACATTACCTTGATATCAAAATCAGACAAGAACACAAGACTGAAAGGAACTACAGGCCAATATTCCTGATATACATAGACGTAAAAATTATCAAAAAGTACTAGAAAACCAAATTCAATAACACATCAAAAAATAATAATACAGTATGATCAAGTGGGATCTATCTCTGGGATGCAATGATGGTTCAACATATATAAATCAATGAACATTTGACATGACATCAACAAAATGAAGGGCAAAGATTTTATAATTATTTCAAACAATCATAAAAGTCATTTGATAAAATTCAACAGGTCTTCACAACAGAGAAACTCAACCAACTAGGCATATCATAGAAGAAACATACCTCAACGTAATAAAGATCATATAATCAAAGTCACAGCTAATACTATGCTGAATGGTGAAAAGCTCACAGACTTTCCTCTAAGCATGGGAACAAGACAAGGACACCTGTTTTCACTACTCCTATTTATTGTAGTACTAGAAGTTCTGGCCAGAGCTATCAGGTAAGAGAAAGAAATAAAATTCATTCATGAAAACAAACTGAAATTGTCTTTTTATTTTTTTGGTAGATGTCACAATGTTATATCTAGAAAAACTTAAAAACTCAACAAAAAAACTATAATTTCAATACAGTTTTAGATAAAAAACAACAGATAAAAATCTATAACATTTCCATACACTAATATTAAGTGAAAAAGAAATCAAGAAGGCAATTTCACCTACAATAGCTACAAAAATAAAATATTTAGGGAATACACTTAATCAATAAGGTGAAATACATCAAAAAAAATACAACAAAACTTTGATGAAAGAAAATGTAGAGGACACAAACCAATGGATAGACATCTCATCTTCATGGAATGAAAAAGTTAATACCATCAAAATGACCATACTTACCCAAAGCCAGCTACAGATTCAATGCAATCTCTATGAAAATACTAATGCTATTTTCACAGACATAGACAAAACAATCTTAAAATCTGTATGGAACATCAACAAAAATCCTCTTCAAATTATATCCCCACTGTGTGTTTATTGCAGCACTATTCACAATAGCAACGATATAACATTAACCAGTTTCCATCAATGAATAATTGGACAAATGCAATGTGGTAAACAATGTGTATATATTTATGAATAGTATTGGGCCAAATAATTAACATGGATGGAAGCAGAGGTCATTAAGTTACATGAAATAAGCCAGACATGGAAAGAAAATCTTTACATGCATTCTCTCATACGTGGAAGCTAAAAAGATGATCCTTATAGAGACAGAGAGTAGAATATTATATGCCTGAGGCCCGGCACAGTGTGTGGGTGAGAAAGGGAATGAAAAGAAGGTGGTAAATGAATACAAACCCACACGTGAAAAGGAATAAAATCTAGTGTTTAGTTGCACTGTAGTTTGGCCACAGTTAACTATAATGTATTTTATATTTCCTTGCTAGAACAGATAACTTGAAATGTTCCTGACATATAGAATGGATAAATGCTCAAAGTGATGGATACCACAAATACCCTGACTTGATCAATACACATTCTATACATGTAGCAACATATCACATGTGCTTTATAAATATGTAAAATATTATGTAAATCAATTTTAAATCTACTTTTAGCAATTTCAAAATATACAGTGCATTATTATTTATTAAACTCATCATCTTTTGCACTAGATAAATCTTTTGCCTCCTGTGTAACTGAAACTTGGGTACTTTTTGATCAACACCTTCCCTTTCTCCATCTACCTTCTTCCCTAGCCTCTGACACATTTTCACTCACATTAGGTGACATTTAAATTACAAAACTAATGGTTTTGGTATACAGCAAGAAAATAAACATAATTAGTGTTAAATAAATTTATTAGAAAGTTTGACTAATTAGGCATAGAAATAAATGGGAAGCATTTTTGGCAGGAAAACAAAAGATAACCATAGTTTTCAATTACCAGACCCACGGATTTGAAATGGAAAGGTTTAGGCCTAAAATATGTTATTGAATTTATGACAGCAGAAATTCAGATCATATTTTCTGATCATTGTAAGTAACAGAAATTATTGGTTAATATGTAGCCAACAAATAATATCAAGCTACATTCAAATTTTATTAAGGTTTTAAAAATTAACTTCTGGGTTAAATGGAAGATTCAAACTGAGACTGCATTTATGGATTGAAGGAAATGTTAATGAGGAAGAATATGATGAGAGCCAAAAACCTAAATTCAAATAAGTAATTTTGCTAATATTAAGTTACTTCTATAGAAAAAACAGTGAAGTATTATCATTTAAGAAATTTGTTCAAAATATAAGATCTGTTTTTTAATATTTAAAAAATTACACACTACAAATTTTTGTTACCTCATAGTATACTGGAGGAGAGCTGTCTTTTAAATGAGGTAACTCGGGTGTTACCAAGATGGTCAAATAGGAACAGCTCCAGCCTCCAGTTCCCAGTGTGAGCAACACAGAAGATGGGTGATTTCTGCATTTCCAACTGAGGTACTGGGTTCATCTCACTGGGGCATGTCACACAGTTGGTGCAGAACAGTGGGTGCAGCCCAACAAGTGAGAGCCAAAGCAGAGCAAGGCATTGCCTCACCCAGGAAGTGCAAGGGGGAAGGGAATTCCCTTTCCTAGCCAAGGGAAACTGTGACACACAACACCTGGAAAATCGGGTCATTCCTATCCTAATACTGCATTTTACCAAAGGTCTTAGCAAACAGCACACCAGGAGATTATATCTCATGCCTGGCTTGGAGGTCCCACACTCACAGAGACTCCCTCATTGCTAGCAAAACAGTCTGAGATCTAACTGCAAGGCGGCAGTGAGGCTGGGGGAGGGGCACCCACCATTGCTGAGGCTTAAGTAGGTAAACAAAGCAGCCGGGAAGCTCAAACTGGGTGGAGCCTACCCCAATTCAAGGAGCTCTGCTAGTCTCTGTAGACTCCACCTCTAGGGACAGGACACAACCAAGCAAAAGGCAGCAGAAATCTCTGCAGATGTAAATGTCCCCGTCTAACAGCTTTGAAGAGAGTAGTGATTCTCCCAGCACAGAGTTTGAGAGCTCAGAACGGACAGACTGCCTGCTCAAGTGGGTCTCTGACCCCTGAGTAGCCTAACTGGGAGACATCCCCCACCAGGGGCAGACTGACACCTCAAACATCACATGGCCAGGTACACCACTGAGACGAAGCTTCCAGAGGAACAACCAGACAGCAACATTTGCTGTTCAGCAATATTCACTCTTCTGCAGCCTCCGCTGCTGATATCCAGGCAAACAGGGTCTGGAGTGGATCTCCAGCAAACTTCAAGAGACCTGCAGATGAGGGTCCTGACTGTTAGAAGGAAAACTAACAGAAAGGACATCCACACCAAAACTACATCTGTACATCACCATCATCAAAGACCAAAGGTAGATAAAACCACAAACATGGGGAAAAAGTAGTGCAGAAAAGCTGATAATTCTAAAAATCAGAGCGCCTCTCCCCCTTCAAAGGAATGCAGCTCCTCGCCAGCAACGGAACAAAGCTGGACAGAGAACGACTTTGACGAGTTGAGAGCAGAAGCGTTCAGACAATCAGACTTCTCTGAATTAAAGGAGGAAATATGAACTCAGCTCAAAAAATACCTAAAACCTTGGGAAAAGATTTGACAAATGGCTAACTAGAATAACCAATGTAGAGAAGTCCTAAAACGACCTGACAGAGATGAAAACCATGACACGAAAACTATGTGACAAATGCACAAGCTTCAGTAACCTACTCTATCAACTGGAAGAAAGGGTATCAGTGACTGAAGATCAAATGAATGAAGTGAAGCAAGAAGAGAAGTTTAGAGAAAAAAGAGTAAAAAGAAATGAACAAAGCCTCCAAGAAATAAGGGACTATGTGAAAAGACCAAATCTACGTCTGATTGCTGTACTTGAAAGTGACAGGGAGAATGGAACCAAGTTGCAAAACACTCTGCAGGATATTGTCCAGGAGAACTTCCCCAACCTAGCAAGGCAAGCCAAAATTCAAATTCAGGAAATACAGGGAACGACAAAAAGATAATCCTCAAGAAGAGCAACTCCAAGACACATCATTGTCAGATTCACCGAGGTTGAAATGGAGGAAAAAATCTTAAGGGCAGCCAGAGAGAAATGTTGGGTTACCCACAAAGGGAAACCCATCAGACTAATAGCGGATCTCTCAGAAGAAACTCTACAAGCCAGAAAAGAGTGGGGGCCAATATTCAACGTTCTTAAAGAAAAGAATTTTCACCCCAGAATTTCATATCCAGTCAAACTAAGTTTCATAAGTGAAGGAGAAATAAAATTCTTTCCAGACAAGCAAATGCTGAGAGATTTTGTCACCACCAGGCCTGCCTTACAAGAGGTCCTGAAGGAAGCACTAAAAATGGAAATGAACAACCGGCACCAGCCACTGCAAAAACATGCCAACATGTAAATACCATCAATACGAGGAAGAAACCACATCAACTAATGAGCAAAATAACCAGCTAACATCATAGTGACAGGATCAAATTCACACATAACAATATTAACCTTTAATGTAAATGGACTAAATAGTCCAATTAAAAGACACAGAGTGGCAAATTGGATAAAGAGTCAAGACCCATCAGTTTGCTGTATTCAGGAGACCCATCTCACATGCAGAGACACACATAGGCTCAAAATAAAGGGATGGAGGAAGATCTACCAAGCAAATGGAGAACAAAAAAAAGCAGGGGTTGCAATCCTTGTCTCTGATAAAACAGACTTGAAACCATCAAAGATCAAAAGAGACAAAGAAGGCCATTACATAATGGTAAAGGGATTGATTCACAAAAAGAGCTACCTATCCTAAATACATATGCAACCAATACAGGAGCACCCAGATTCATAAAGCAAGTCCTTAGAGACTTACAAAGAAACTTAGACTCCCATACAATAATAATGGGAGACTTTAATACCTCACTGTCAACATTAGACAGATCAACAAGACAGAAAGTTAACAAGGATATCCAGGAATTGAACTCTGCACCAAGCGGACCTAATAGACATCTACAGAACTCTCCACCCCAAATCAAGAGAATATACATTCTTCTCAGCACCACATTGACTTATTCTAAAATTGTCCACATAGTTGGAAGTAAAACACTCCTCAGCAAATGCAAAAGAACAGAAATTATAACAAACTGTCTCTCAGACCACAGTGCCATCAAACTAGAATCCAAGATTAAGAAACTCAATCAAAACAGCTCAACTAAATGGAAACTGAACAACCTGCTTCTGAATGACTACTGGGTACATAATGAAATGAAGGCAGAAATAAAGATGTTCTCTGAAACCAATGAGAACAAAGATACATCATACCAGAATCTCTGGGACACATTTAAAGCAGTGTGCAGAGGAAAATTTATAGCATTAAATGCCCACAAGAGAAAGCAGGAATGATCTAAAATTGACACCCTAACATCATAATTAAAATAACTAGCGAAGCAAGAGCCAACACATTCAAAAGTTAGCAAAGGGCAAGAAATAACTAAGATGAGAGCAGAACTGAAGGAGATAGAGACACAAAAAGACACTTGAAAAAATTGACAAATCCAGGACCTGGTTTTTTGAAAATATTCACAAAATTGATAGACCACTAGCAAGACTAATAAAGAAGAAAAGAGAGAAGAATCAAAAAGACACAATAAAAAAATGATAAAGGGGATATCACCACCGACCCCACAGAAATACAAACTACCATCAGAGAATACTATAAACACTTCTACGCAAATAAACTAGAAAACCTAGAAGAAATGGATAATTTCCTGGACACATACACTCTCCCAAGAATAAACCAGGAAGAAGGTGAATCCCTGAATAGACCAATAACAGGTTCTGAAATTGAGGCAATAATTAATAGCCTAGCAACCAAAAAAAGTCCAGGACAAGATGGATTCACAGCTGAATTCTACCAGAGGTACAAGGAGGAGCTGGTACCATTCCTTCTGAAATTATTTGCATCAATAGAAAAAGGAGGATTCCTCCCTAACTCATTTTATGAGGCCAACATCATCCTGATACCAAAGCCTGGCAGAGACACAACAAAAAAAGAAAATTTTACACGAATATCCCTGATGAGCATCAATGCAAAAATCCTCAATAAAATACTGGCAAACCAAATCCAGCAGCACATCAAAAAGCTTATCCACCACGAGCACGTGGGCTTCATCCCTGGGATGCAAGGCTGGTTCAACATACACAAACCAATAAATGTAATCCAGCATACAAACAGAACCAAAGACAAAACCACATGGTTATCTCAATAGATACAGAAAAGGCTTTTGACAAAATTCAACAGCACTTCCTGCTAAAAACTCTCAATAAATTCGGTATTGATGGAACGTATCTCAAAATAAGAGCCATTTATGACAAACCCACAGTCAATATGATACTGAATGGGCAAAAACTGGAAGCATTCCCCTTGAAACTGGCACAAGACAGGGATGCCCTCTTTCACCACTCCTATTCAACATAGTGTTGGAAGTTCTGGCCAGGGCAATTGGGCAAGAGAAAGAAATAAAGGGTATTCAATTAGGAAATGAGGAAGTCAAATTGTCCCTGTTTGCAGATGACATGATTGTATATTTAGAAAACCCCATCATCTCAGCCCAAAGTCTCCTTAAGCTGATAAGCAACTTCAGCAAAGTCTCAGAATACAAAATCAATGTGCAAAAATCACAAGCATTCCTATACACCAATAACGAACAAACAGAGAGCCAAATCATGAGTGAACTCCCATTCACAATTGCTTCAAAAGAGAATAAAATACCTAGGAATCCAACTTACAAGGGATGTGAAGGACCTCTTCAAGGAGAACTACAAACCACTGCTCAATGAAATAAAAGAGGACACAAACAAAAGGAAGAACATTCCATGCTCATCAATAGGAAGAATCAATATTGTGAAAAGGGCCATACTACCCAAGGTAATTTATAGATTCAATGCCATCCCCATTAAGCTACCAATGAGTTTCTTCACAGAATTGGAAAAAAACTACTTTAAAGTTCATATGGAATCAAAAAAGAGCCCACATTGCCAGACAATCCTAAGCCAAAAGAACAAAGCTGGAGGCATCATATTACTTACCTGACTTCAAACAATACTACAAGGCCACAGCAACCAAAACAGCATGGTACTGGTACCAAAACAGAGATATAGACCAATGGAACAGAACAGAGCCCTCAGAAATAATACCACACATCTACAGCCATCTGATCTTTGACAAAGCTGACAAAAACAAGAAATGGAGAAAGGATTCCCTATCTAATAAATGGTGCTGAGAAAACTGGCTAGCCATAAGGAGAAAGCTGAAACTGGATCCCTTCCTTTCACCTTATACAAAAATTAATTCAAGATGGATTAAAGACTGAAATGTTAGACCTAAAACCATAAAAACCCTAGAAGAAATTCTAGGCAATACCATTCAGGACATAGGCATGGGCAAGGACTTCGTGTCTAAAACACCAAAAGCAATGTCAACAAAAGCCAAAATTGACAAATGGGATCTAATTAAACTAAAGAGCTTCTGCACAGCAAAAGAAACTACCATCAGAGTGAACAGGCAACCTACAGAATGGGAGAAAATTTTTCCAATCTACTCATCTGACAAAGGGCTAATATCCAGAATCTACAAAGAACTCAAACAAATATACAAGAAAAAAACAAACAACCCCATCAAAAAGTGGGCAAAGGATATGAACAGACATTTCTTAAAAGAAGACATCTATGCAGCCAACAGACACATGAAAAATTGTTCACCATCACTGGCCATCAGAGAAATGCAAATTGAAACCACAATGAGATACCATCTCACACCAGTTAGAATGGCGATCATTAAAAGGTCAGGAAACAACAAGTGCTGGAGAGGATGTGGAGAAATAGGAACACTTTTACACTTTTGGTGGGACTGTAAACTAGTTCAACCATTGTGGAAGACAATGTGGCGATTCCTCAAGGATCTAGAACTAGAAATAACATTTGACCCGGTGATCCCATTACTCGATATATACCAAAAGGATTATAAATCATGCTGCTATAAAGACACATGCACACGTATGTTTATTGTGGCATTATTCACAATAGTAAAGTCTTGGAACCAACACAAATGTCCATCAATGACATACTGGATTAAGAAAATGTGGCATATATACACCATGGAATACTATGCAGCCATAAAAAGGATGCGTTCATGTCCTTTGTAAGGACATGGATGCAGCTGGAAACCATCACTCTCAGCAAACCATCGCAAGAACCAAAAACCAAACACCACATGTTCTCACTCATTGGTGGGACCTGAACAATGAGAACACTTGGACACAGGAGGGTGAACATCACACACTGGGACCTGCTGTGGGGTGTGGGGATGGGGGAGGGATAGCATTAGGAGATACACCTAATGTAAATGATGAGTTAATGGGTGCAGCATACCAACATTGTACATGTATACACATGTAACAAACCTGCACGTTGTGCACAGGTACCCTAGAACATAAAGTATAATAAAAATAAATAAATGAAGTAACTAGGGTTTTGTTACGAGATGCTGTCATCTGCAACAGAATATATATATATGTTTTTCCTCATGTGTACTCTGATATTGTGCTTTTTGAGAAAATACAATACACATTAAAAACATTCATACAGAAAACTATAATTCTTAGAAAGTCATAAGAATTCTTAAAATGCTGAATAGAGTTGAAGGGAAAATATTAGAATCTCTCAGGTATATAACTAAAATAAAGAAACAATCCAGAAACAACTCATCATGCTAAGGAGCAAGTGCTGTTCTTAGATATGGGTGACTATAATGACGCCAAATCCATGCAGGTTGTCCGACTTTCCCATAATGCATATGGAAAAAAAAAAAGTCTTAAACTTATGGTAGATCTCAAATCTGAGAATCAAATTATAACTCACCTCGCACACAGAGAAAAAAAGTTACTAGAATGAGTGTCAGAAGAAATTCAATACATTAAAACAAAGTAAAAAAAAACACGGAAAGAACAAGAAGTTACAAGCTTAAGACATTATATTCAGCCAAATGGAGGATAATTACAAATAAAACAAATCAATTTAATACTCAACATATAAGTTAAAAATTAAAGTGTTATCTAAGCTGATGAGATTAGTGAACAGAAATCAGTGAACATAATTATTATAGTCCAATGGAGTAAAAGGAGAAAAGGTAATAGAAAACACAAATATAATTATACATACATGAAGAGTAGAAGTAGAAGAATGAGAAACAAAACAAATATAATTGTTTCTGTAAAATATATTTTAAAATGAATAGCAATAGTTGGCTGGTCGAGGTGGCTCACGGCTGTAATTCCATACTTTGAGAGGCTTAGGCGGGTGGATCATGAGGTTGGGAGATAGAGACCATCCTGGCTAACACGGTAAAACCCCATCTCTACTAAAAATACAAAAAATTAGCTGGGTGTGGTGGCGGGGTGGGGGGGGCGCTTGTAGTCCCAGCTGTTGGGGAGGCTGAGGAAGAAGAATGGCATGAACCTGGGCGGTGGAGCTTGCAGTGAGTAGAGATTGCGCCATTGCACACAGCCTTGGAAACAGAGTGAGATTCTGTCTCAAAAAATATATATACAGCAATAGTCAAACAATTGGTATTTTATAAGTTTCTACAATTGAAAACATGAATCATTGAATTCAGAAATTGCGGGTTCACAAAAGAAAAAAATAAATAATACATAAAAGAAATCATAATCTGTATAACACCAAAAATGAGGGAAACACTAAAAATTGGCAAGAGAAAAATACACAACTTTCAAAGATGAGAGAAAAATTCCACAGCTTTTGTAGAGCCAGAAACAGAGAATGAATACGAATAGAGGTGAGTAAAATATTAAAGCAAGAATTAGATACTTAGCTAAAATACCTTAGTCAAAAACAGACTAAGTTAAAATATTTTCAAAAGAAAACCAAAGATTTTTGGTTACAAATAGGAGCTTCTTAAGTACACTTCAAGAAGAAAGAAATGCTTTTGTGTATACAGTTAAAAATTAAAGAGTAAGAGACTTGATATTTGGGAATATCAAAATCTGGTAGACTTTAAACTAAGGAAACCAAATAATTCTTGGTAGCCTGAAATTCAAAAGTATTTAGATATGAAATTATAATTTTACACATTGTACTTAAGTCAGATGAAAATCCTGTGCTACTTCAATAATTTAACTGATGAAGGAAAAATCTCTGTTTTCAGAGGATTATTTTTCTGTTATGATCTTATTAAAAATGATGTCTCTTTGAATTTATTTTTGCAGAACATTGATTATTCCTTTATCAACTGATTTGTACAAAAGGACAAATTGATCTGTACCAAAGAACAAACCTAAGCCTAAAGATGGACCGTGAGCCTCTGGATATCCAGGATAACTGAGTTAAAAACTTACCACATGGTTAAGGAAGATAAAATAATGATGTCCACTGAGCCCATGATCACAAAGCAACTCACCAGCAGCAGGATGGTATGGGTGGCCCTTTTCTCTGGGGAGGGACTGGAGCAGAGGCTGGAGCTATGAAGGTGCTGAGATCACCTCTGATGGTTAAACAAGAGTATCACCATGCACACAATTGCGAGCAACATAATTTCTACAAAGTAAACATTCGGGGAAAATGCCAGAATAAAAATCAGTTCCCTTGATTATAGAGATTATCTGGGAAAATGAGCAATATTTACTTGTCAGTATTTATTTGTCAGTTGCCTGGTCTGTGTCACTTGAAATAAGCTACTGTATACATGATCGTGTTACTTCTGGAAAATAAATTGAGGAACCAAAAAAAGAAGAAAACATAGATAATGTAATTTATGGATTTATGCTTAACTCTTGACAACCAGGAGGTGCTAGGATTGATGGTGGTGGCCTGGAGAGTACTCAGGAGGCAGGAGGTACAGATGGAGAGGCCCCCTTGTCACTCTGCTCAGGTAGAATTACACTTTACATCTGAAGTCATTCCAAAAATTAAGTGACTCAAATACATCTAGAGAAAACAAATCCATTACTATGAGAGGCATCACTAGGTGAATAAAGGCCAAGTGACAGGTGGTCAGGTCATGGGGACTTAGGCTTGTTATTCAGAAAGAATGTGAAGATGTGGAGAAAAAAAAAAAAAAAAAAGAAAGTGTTGGTGGACTCCAATGCCAGCTTGGAAATAAAAGGGATCTTTTAATGATAACGTAAGTGGAAAGTGCGTTCTTCCAAATGGCAAAGAGAAAACCTATTTTGTATATCTGGAAAAGAAAGACTTCATATCATCCGTGTTTATTATGTAGTAGTCAATATCATCACAAATCATCTTCATTTTTTACATTATCTTCCTACCCTTGATAAACCCAGACTAACTCATATGACTTCTTGATCATTCAGCCTCTACATTATTTTCTACACCAAATTGTGTATGTAATAATGTAATAATTATTATTAAAACATACATGTAATAATATTTGTCTCACCAAGCCATCCACAATTATGACCTTATAAAATGTACACTATTTATACTCTAATTGTACCTGGGTCTCTACTTTTAGACATTGTACTTTTGTTTTATATTCTCTCACTTTATATTGATGCTGTTAACATATAAAATTATCCAATTATATGTGTATAGTTTATGTGAACTTGGTAGAATTTTAAGCTAATGCGGAGAAAATGACCAAAGCAAACAGTTGAAAAAATATTATCTGGTTGTCTTTCTAAGATGCCATCATTTTGACACTTTCCATTCTCTGTATCTCTTTCACATTTCTGGACCCTAATTATTACACTGAACTCCCCATTATAATTCATAATATCCCCATTTTTCATCAGAAGATTAGCAATCTTGATCCAATGTATAACTTTGTGTGTCCATTGCCATGAAATATAATATATTCCCAGTATCTGAGAAGTAGAACATAAACATCTTTGGAGGGCATTATTGTGCTTACCAAAACCCGCTTAGCTATACTACCTAAAAATGGCCCTGGGTCTTTCTCAGTTTAGTTCCCATCTAAGAGATTCTTTATATAAATTCATTTCAACACATCAGCATATTTCTGATGTCCATCACTGACTTTTCAAGAGAGTAAACACTACTTGCAATAACTTTATGAAAACCATAATGTTGCAACAAAATGATCATATCATGATTTTTTTTTTTTTGAGATCCCTCTTAATACAGGAATTCCCTCTTATGCCTTGAACAATACTTTGGTCTCCAATTTAAAATATAATTTTCCTCAAGTTGTCTCAGGAAATACACGACATGATTTCACTGAACAATTTTGCAGCTACTAATGTTATTTGCCAGGATGTAGGCACCATTGTTCTATCAAATCTATTTAATCCAGTGACTCAAACATCACAAAAAAATGAAAAAGTACCACAATTACTCAGCCTCTTTTGAGTTAAAAATGGGCCCAATTATATGTCAAGATCAATTATGACTATACTGTAGAACATTGCTCTACAACCTCCTGATATCTATAAGAAACACATTTTATAATTAAAATTGTTATCTTTGTCCAAGAGCATAAGTTAGTAAAAAAGCACATTTATCTTACTGCTAGAACCGATAACTGAGAGTGCTTCAAAATCAGAACAATTTTGCTCAGCCGTCATGATGGAACCAGGAAAAGCGTCAGGGTAATATTGACTTAAGAGCTTAATGGTATATTTTGAGGATTATACTTCCAGTAACATAATACTTGGACATGCACTAATAATATTGGTAACTATTTGTAAACTACATGTTTATATAATTTTATTAATACAATACACACATTATAAGTCACACACCAAAAGGGATAAAATAATTAGATAAAATAACATAAGAATTTGAATATTTTCTTCTTTTGCCTAGAATATATTCAGCTCACCACATGTGTTTTATGGCCTTCTTTCTGCTAATAACAATAACACACTAAAAAATACTTGCTCTGAGTCATCAGATGGAGTCTTCCTTCAACAAGGCTCTTCAGGTCATTGGTGCTGAGGCAGGACAAGAAAACAGCATGATATAATGGATTAGAATTGATAACTAACCCAAATGTCCATTAATAATAGACAGGATAAAGACAATGTGGCCCATATACACCATGGAATACTATGCAGCCATTAAAAAGGATGAGTTCATGTTCTTTGCAGGGACGTGAATGAAGCTGGAAAGTATCAGTCTCAGGAAAATATCACAAGGACAGAAAATCAAACACCACATGTTCTCACTCATAAGTGGGAGTTGAACAATGAGAACACATGGACACAAGGAGGAGAAACATTACACACTGGGGCCTATTGGGGGGTGAGGGCTGGGGGAGGAATAGCGTTAGGAGAAATAAGTAAGTGAATGATGAGCTGATGGATCCAGCAAACCAACGTGGCACATGTATACCTATGTAACAAACCAGCACATTGTGCACATGTACCCTAGAACTTAAATTATAATAATAATAGGCCTGGTGAGGTGGCTCACACCTGTAATCCCAGCACTTTGGGAGGCTGAGGTGGCAGATCATGAGGTCAGGAAATCAAGACCATCCTGGCTAACACGGTGAAACCCCGTCTCTACTAAACATACAAAAAATTAGCTGGGCATGGTGGCGGAAGCCTGTAGTCCCAGCTGCTGGGGAGGCTAAAGGACTTTATCTAAAATAGACAAAGAACTCTTAAAATTCAACAGTAAGAAAGTAAACACTGTGATTTAAAAATGGGCAAAACACTTGGACAGGTACCACACCAAAGGAGATATAGAGGTGGCAAGTGAGCAATTGAGAAGATGCTCCACATCATATCCCATTAAGGAATTGTAAATTGAAACAAGAGTGAGATGCCACAACACACCTATTAGAATCACCAAAATACACTGGCAACACCAGGTGCTGGGGAGGAAAACAGGAACTCTGATTCACTGCTGGTGGGAATGAAAATGGTACAGCTATTTTGAAAGATGGTTTGGCAGTTTCTTACAAAACCACACGCTCTTTCCATATGATGCAGTAATCTCTTTAGCATGTACTTGAATGAGTTGAAAACTTACGTCCATACAAAAACTTGCACATTGATGATTACAGCAGCTTTTTTAAAGAATTACCAAATCTTAGAAGCAGCTGAGATATCCTTCAGGAGGTAAGGGGATAAACACATTGTGGTACATTCAGATGATGAAATATTATTCAGTGATGCAAAGAAATTATCCATAAAGAGGAAACCTAAATGCATAATCCTAAGTGAAGGAAGCCAATCTGATAAGGCTGCACACTGTATGATCCAAGTATGACATCCTGGAAAGGCAAAACTATGGAGGCAGTAAAAGAGTCAGTGATTGCCAGGGTTTAGTGAGGAAGGAGGCATGAATAGTCAGATCACAGGGGAGTTTTAGGGTGATGGAACTGTTCTGTATGATTTTGTAATAGTAGGTACATATTGCTGCCCATTTATCAGAATCCATAGCATGTACAACACCAAGAGTGAACCCTAGTGTAAACCATGTATAAACCATGGACTCTGGGTGATGATGATGTGTCAGTGTAGGTTCATCATTTGTAACAAATGCACCACTCAGGTGGGGGATGTTGATAATGGAGGTTGGGCATGTTGGGGGAGGGGTACAGGCTAGATGAGAATTCTCTGTACTTTTTTCTCAGTGTTGCTGCGGGACTAAAACTACTTTAAAAAAAAATAAAGTCTGTATAGACAGGTCATGGTGGCTCACACCTGTAATCCCAGAACTTTGGGAGACTGAGGTGGGAGGATGTCTTGAGGCCAGGAGTTTGAGACCAGACAGGCAAAACTGGGAGACCCTATCTCTACAAAAACAAAAATCTAGCTAGGCATGGAAAAGTGCATGTATAGTGCTAGCTATTCAGGAGGCTGAGGCGAGAGTCCAGGAGGTTGAGACTGCAGTGAGGTATGATTGTGCCACTACACTCCAGCCTGGGCAACAGAGTGAGATCCTATTAGAAAGAAAGGAAGAAAAGGAGAGAAAGGAGGGAAGGAGGAGAAGGAGGGGCAGGAAGGAAGACAGGCAAGCAGGCAGGCAGGATCTGTATATAAAGAAGTAAATCAGATAACTTTTACTGGAAATCTAACAGAACAAATGTCTACCCAGATGTATATGTAAATGATCATAGCCACTTCATTCATCGTAGCCCAAAATTGGGGGGAAAATTGATCTTTTGTCCTGAGACCAGTTTGGTCAGGGAGACCCTAACCCAGTGGCACTAGAGGAATTAAAGACACACACACACACAGAAATACAGAGGTGTGAAGTGGGAAGTCAGGGGTCTCACAGCCTTCAGAGCCGAGAGCCCCAAACAGAGATTTACCCATCTATTTATTAACAGCAAGCCAGTCATTAGCATTGTTTCTATAGATATTCGATTAACTAAAAGTATCCCTTATGGGAAATGAAGGGATGGGCTGAAATAAAGGGGTAGGTCTGGCTAGTTATCTGCAGCAGGAACATGCCCTTAAGGCACAGATTGCTCATGTTATTGTTTGTAGTTTAAGAGCACCTTTAAGTGGTTTTCTGCCCTGGGTGGGCCAGGTGTTCCTCGCCCTCATTCCGGTAAACCCGAAACTTTCCAGCACGGGCGTTATGGCCATCATGAACATGTCACAGTGCTGTAGAGATTTTGTTTATGGACAGTTTTGGGGCCAGTTATATAATAATAGGCCTGGTGTGGTGGCTCACACCTGTAATCCCAGCAGTTTAGGAGGCTGAGGCGGGTGGATCATGAGGTCAGGAGATCGAGACCATCCCAGCTAACATGGTAAAACCCCATCTCTACTAAAAAAAATGCAAAAAAAAATTAGCCAGGCATGGTGGTGGGCTCCTGTAGTCCCAGCTACTCGGGAGGCTGAGGCAGGAGAATGGCATGAACCTGGGAGCCGAGATTGTGCCACTGCACCCTAGCCTGAGAGACAGAGTGAGACTCCGTCTCAAAAAAAAAAAAAAAAAAAAAAAAAAAAAAAAAAAAAAAACTTTTGTTAAGGAATTATTGTGTTCCTTTAAGGATGTCATATTTCCTTGCTTTCTTATGTTTCTTGTGTCTGTACATTGATTTCTGTGCATCTGATGTAAAAGTCACTTTTTATTTTTGAATTTACTTTCTTTGAGGGTGAGAATTTTTTTCCTGAAGATGTGAGTATAATGTTGGTTGGGTAGGGTTTATTAGCTTTGCGTTCAATTGTGAAGTCTCTGTGTGATTTCTTTGGCTGTAAAATATCATTAGTGGTGTCTACGGTTTCCTCAGTGCATTACAGTGTGGTTATTTCTAGGGGCTACAGTGAAGTTGGGCTGGCTACACTGAAGTGCTGTATGGGCCCATCTCTAGGTTTCAGTTCCAGTGTTGGTGAACTAAGCTTATCTATCCTTTTGACCTAGAGTGACATATGCTGGCACCTGTGTTGGTGACTCCAGGCAGGCCACCAGCAGGGTAACTTACTCAGATGCCAGTTGTAATTGTAGTATACTGGGAGGGCGAATGGACTCTCGAACTTCTGGACAGTCATGGTGGTATGGGCAATGGAAAAAGCAGTAGTGGTGAAATGCTCTTCCAAGTCTCTAGTGCTCTTCTGAGTCCCAGCTGTGTTGGCAATGGTTGTAATGGGCTGTGTATGCCAGCATCTAGGCGAGTTGGTGGCACTTGCAGGTAAAAGCCAGCTGTGATGGAAGCAGTATGTTGCTTATTCCCAACTTCAGTGTCCCCAAAAGACACACTTTGTTGTCCGAGGTGGTGGATTAGGTTGGGGAACCTTCTTACAACCCTAGATGCTGTACTTTGTCCTAAGGAAGGGGTGATATTGGATGGAGCTGAATTGCACTCAGGCTTCCCCAGTGATGAGTGCCTGCACAGAGGTAATTGGTAGGAGTGAGGCAATCCTCAGGGGGCTGGTGAAATGCTTGGGTGAGGGGCAACTGTCACTGCCCTGAGGTCCTGCCACAGGGAGGGTGGTGGTGGTCTCAGCACCCACAACTTTGACTGGTGGTTGGGCAAATTTATCCCTCTCATGCCTAGCCCCACTGGGGCTTGCTCCCTCCTCCCACCTGTCACAAACACCCTGGCTATTCTGTCAGACCTGAGAAATTTATGCTGTTCTTTAGTTCAACCCTGGGTCATAGGAACTCCTCCACAGCTCAAGATGAAGCCACTGTGACAACTATCATCCTGCTGAAGTCCTGGGGATAATGCCCACTTTCAGTGCTGTTGGCTGCTGTCCATGTCATGCTTGCTTCTCAGTCTTGGTTGTGCTAGCCCACTCCCTGCCCATGACCCAGTTCCATGCTCGGTAGCTTGAGTTTCCTTAATGACTAGGAATGGCAACAACCCTGATGACTAGGACCATGAACACTCTGTTAAGAGCTAGAATTAAAAAGGTCATCTTGCTATAGCTTCTTAGGCTACAGGAAGTGTGTGGAACCAAGGGCATGTTCCCTCCCTTGAGTGATTTCTTCTCTCAGTCACCTGACTGCTCCTTTTGCTAGATTCAGGGATTGGGAGGGTCAAAGTGCTCTCTCATGATCTAGATTTTATGATTCCCCAGTGAGAAAATGGACCAGAGAAATGTTGTTGCTTACTTTCTCCTGTATTATAGAGTCACTCCTGTTTTCCAGCCAGTCTTGGCCACACAGGCTGCCTGTTTTTCTTTTCCTTTCTAGTTTTTGTCATTTCCTGTCACTTTTCTGTTGATCTCTTGTGTTCTCTCTTGGACAATGTACTGAATATATGATTGTCTATATACTATTATGGTACTAAATGGATGCAGCTGGCTTGAAATGCTCCTAGTCAGCCATCTTAAAAAACATTGTACCGATGTTAAATCATGCAACCTTGCTGAACTCATTTATTAGTTCTAGTGGGTTTTTCAAAATTCCTTAGAAATTTTTATTTATATGATAATGTCATAGGTAAAGTTTCCAGTCCCCAGGTGGAGTCCATTCTTGTCTTTTTTTCTAAAATAACTTTCCAAAACCTAGGTTTTAACCATTACATGTGACATTAGCTGCACATTTTATAGATGCTCTTTAGCAAGTCTATGAAGTTTTCTTGTATTTCTGGACTGCTTTGGATTTTACTTTAAATAGATGTTGGTTTTGTTAAATGTTCTTGTGTGTATCAAATTTTTTTTTGTATTTTGTTTTATTTTTATCCTGTGTTACACTGACTAATTTTTGGATGTTTAGCCTAATTTGCATTTTTGAGATAACTCCTTTTGGTGATAGTTAAACTATTAAAATTATCAAATCAACAGTGATACTATTTACATAGAGGTAGGTTTTCCTTAAACACTTTTTTTATGCTTTTCATATCTGTGGGACAAGTGTGATATTTTTTATTTTATAGTATAAACTCAGTGGTGGTGTAGGTCCCAGATCTCCTGGGAAGGAGGAAGAAACCTTAATCTTCTCTACCTAAGTGGGTAAGTCATTCTCTATGTCTCTAGTCATAGTTGTTTCTGGAGCTCTGGGCATGGGAGAATATATAGTGATCTCTGGACAGGAAATGGCTAGGCCTCAACTGAAGCCAACATCACTGAAGGTGAAAAATCTTAACTTTAACAGTAGAAACCATGTGGTTGTCAGGTTTTCAGGAAAACAAAGAGGAGATTAAATGTGTGGGTGGCATGGGAGGGGTGAGTTGGTATGGGCTGGGAAAGGCAGACACAACTTAATTTCCCTGAGCAGTTTCCATTGTAATCAAATGGAAAATTTTTAAAACTGATTTGAAAAGATCAAGGAATTATAAACTAAACAAGCATATTTGGAAAGGAGCCAAAGATAAATTGAAAAAAATGAATAAGTTTAATACACAATATTTGGGTTAAATATCAAGTTAGACTCACATGATAAAAAGATTAGTAAACTAAAATATTGAGCAGAATGAATATCACCAAATAAAGACAAAGTATAAAAATACAAATATAATTATAGGAACAATATGAGAAGGAAAATACTTTTAAATTATCCAATAGAATATTTAAAACTATAGAATATATAAATAAAATGTATAAACATTTCCACCAACAATAAATGAGAGCTCTTGTTACTCTACATCCTCGATAGGGTTAGTGTAGTCAGTGTTTTAGATTTTAGCCATTCTAATAAGGGTGTAGCAGTATGTCATTTTTATTTTTAATTTCTATTTCCTAATGACACATGATGCTGAACATCTTTACATATGCTTATTTGCCATACTTCTATGCTCTTTAGTGAAGCCTTACAACTTTTACATTTGTATTTGTATGAATCCTTTGCCATTTTATAATTGGGTGTTTATTTTCTTATTCTTGAGTTTTAAGTGTTTTTTGTTGTTTATTTTTCGAGACAGAGTCTTGCTCTGCCGCCCAGGCTGGATTGCAGTGGCACAATCTCAGCTCACCACAAGCTCCCTCTCCCGGGTTCACGCCATGTCCTGCCTCAGCCTCCTGAGTAGCTGGGACTACATGTGCCCACCACCACGTCTGGCTAATTTTCTTTTTTTTTCTTTTTTTCTTTTTTCTTTTTTTTTTTTTTGTATTTTTAGTAGAGACAAGGTTTCACCGGGTTAGCCATTTTTAGTAGAGACAAGGTTTCACCGTGTTAGTTAGGAGATAGTCTCCATCTGCTGACCTCATGATCCACCTGCCTCGGCCTCACAAGGTGCTGGGATTACAGGTGTGAGCCACTGCACCTGGCCAGGTGGTTTATTTTTTATTCTTGAGTTTTAAGTGTTTTTTATTTTTTGCATATTTGGATACCAGTCTCTTATCAGTTATGTGTTTTGCAATTATTTTCTTCCATTCTGTGCCTTTTCCTTTTATTCTTTTATCAGTGTCTTTTGCAGTACAGAAATATTATTCTGTACTGACATATATGGCCAACCCACACTCAAGGGGAAGAGAATTATAATCCATCTCATATTGAGAGAAATATAAAGGAGTTTGTGGCTCTATTTTAACATTTTGATTGATGTATAATTTCCATACAATAAACTGCACCTATTTATAGTGTAAAATTTGGCTAAGTTTTGACACATGTATACCCATGCAACCCTTACCATTATCATGATAACAAACATATTCATCAACCCCTAAAAAATACAAAACATTAAGTTTAAAGAAACTCAGTGAGATGCAAGGGAAATCTGAAAATCAATAAAAGAAAGTCAGAAAATCAATTCAAGGTACAAATGAGAAAGGCAATAGGCATCTTAGAAAAGAAAATAAAAACCAGAAATTCTGAAGGAAAAAAAAATTATTGGAGGAAACACAAAACACATTTAAAACGTTAAAAAATAGGCTATACCAAGGAAAAGAAAAAAAATTCTATGACTTGAAGATAAGTCTTTTAGAATAATCAAGACAAAATTTTGCAAAATGAATTTTTAAAATAAGTGAAACTCTTTGAGACATTTGGGACTACATAGGGCAAACCAATTTATGAATTGTATTATCAAGAGTTAAGAGAATTCAAAAGGCCTAGAGAACCTATTTAATGAAATAATAGATAAAATCTTTCCACATTTAGCAAGAGATTTAGACATTCAGATATGGAAGACTCAGTGATCCCTAACAAATGCAGTGCAAAAAGGACTTCACCACAGCACATTAAAATCTGACTGTCTCAAATCAGTGTAAATGCAAAGATTCTAAAATCAGAAAGAAAAGTGCATCTATTCACCTATGAAGGAGACTTCATTAGACTAACAGTGGGTTTCTCAGGAGAAACCACAGAGGCCAGAAAACAGTGGGATGGCATTTTCAAAATGCTGAGAGAAAAAATAAAGTCAGCTAAGAATTCTACATTCAGCAAGGCTGAACTTCATAAATAAAGTATAAATGAATCTTTTCCAGACAAGCAAATCCTGAAGAAATTTGTCACCACTAGACTGGCCCTACAAAAAGTGCTCAACTGATTCCTAAACATGGAAGTAAAAAGACAATATTTACAACCAGGAAAACACATGAAAGTATAAAACTCACTGGTAAAGCAATCACACGAAGGAGGAAGAGAAACAAATCATAGGACTCTACTACAGAACTCCACCAAACAACGACAGTCAAAGAAAATGAAAAATTCAAATAACTTATAAATTAACTAGAAAACAACAACATGACAGGAACAAAACCACAGATATCAACATAAACCTTGATTGTAAATGGATTAAATATTCATTTAAAAATATATAGACTGGCTGAATACATTTAGAAACATTTTTGAGCTATATGCTGCTTCCAAGAAACTCATATTACCTGTAAAGGCATGGAAAACGATATTCCATGCAAATGAAAACTAAAAGAAAAAACAAGAAGCTACACTTATATCAGATAAATCACACCTTAAGTCAAAAACAGTTAAGAAAATGCAAAAGGATTATTATATAATAATAAAGGTGTCAATTCATTAAGAACATATATATTATAAATATATATTTACAAAATGCTGGATCACCCACATTTATAAAACCAATATTTAGTCATAAACAGAGAGATAGGGAGCAATACAATAATACTTGGGAAATTCAACACACCATTCAGAGCATTAGACAAATTATCTAGACAGAAAAGAAACAAACATTGGACTAAAATTGGACTTTAGACCAAATGACTTAACAGATATTTACAGAACATTCTACTGAACAACTGCAGAATATACATTCTTCTCATCAGCACATGGATTATTGTCCAAAATAGACCATATTTTAGGCCACAAAATAAGTTTCAACAAATTTTAAAATACCAAAATCAAATTAAGTATCTTCTCTGACCACAGTGGAGCAAACCTAGAAATCAATACCAAGAGAAATTCTGGAAACTATACAAATAAATGAAATTTAAACAACATGAATGACCATGAAGTCAACAAAGAAATTAAGATGAAAATTATTTATAAAATGAATTCTAAACTTGAAAGCAAAAGGATAACCTTCATGAAAACACATAAAAGTAAAAAACCCATTGGTACAGCAAATACACAAAAAAGGAAGAACAAGGACTCATGGTACCACTATTAAAAAACTAACAAAGAACAATGACAAAGTCAGATAAATAGTAAGGAACAAAGAATATATAAAACAGTTAAGACAATAACAGAAACACTACCTTAAATATCAAAGACAACCTTGAATGTAAATGCACTGTATTATTCACTTAAGATAATAGACTGTGTGAATTAACTTAGAAAACATGGTCTGACTACAGGCTACCTACAAGAAATGCACCTTACCTATTAAGACAAATATAGATGAGAAAATAAAAGCATGAAAAAAGATATTTCATGCAACAAGAAACCAAAAGTAAGCAGAAGTGTCTATACTTATATCACACAAACCAGAACTTAAGTTAGAATACAACATGTGGCACATATACACCATAGAATACTATGCAGCCATAAAAAAGGATGAGTTTGCGTCCTTTGTAGGGACATGGATGCAGCTGGAAACCATCATTCTTAGCAAACTATCACAAGAACAGAAAACCAAACACCGCATTTTCTCACTCATAGGTGGGAACTGAACAATGAGCTCACTTGGACTCGGGAAGGGGAACATCACACAATGGGGCCTGTCATGGGGAGGGGGGAGAGGGGAGAGATTGCATTGGGGAGTTATACCTGATATAAATGATGAATTGATGGGTGCTGACGAGTTGATGGGTGCAGCACACCAACATGGCACATGTATACATATGTAACAAACCT
>NC_045442.1:94210677-94289063 GCF_002776525.5 Piliocolobus tephrosceles
AAAAAAATATGTATTGCAAATAACTCAAACCACCATAAAATACAAGTAAAAATCTACACCAACAGGATCTTTGGAAATTATATCAATACATGAAAATTAAATAACATAATTCCAGATGACGACTGGATCAATTAATAGTTAAGATGGACTTTTTTTTGAACTTTCAAAATGTATTTTAATTTCATTCCAAAAAGAAATAAAATTTCTAGATACAAATCATCTCATTCAAATCACTTTTTAACATACATTCTGCAACTTAAAATATTATAAGGAATCAATATTCCCATCTTTTATAATCTCAATATATTATATATTTAATATATTATAGATGTACAACACATACAGGTAGTCAGCAGGTTTACAAAGTAATTTATTTAAAGTCTGATCAGTATTGGTAAATACTTTTAGACTATTAAAGGAACTATTTAGGATCATAGAATAAAATAAAATATGGCAGGTCCAAGCCTAATGGCAAGATTACAAATGTTCATATGGCCAATCATTTTAAAAGAACTCTCTAGTTGGGTAGAATATGTTTTAAAACAATACTCTTCCTATTCTCAAGCAGAAGTAGTTGTAGATATTAACCATATTCACCTCCATTAAATTTAAAATAACTATGCAGTTTTCTTTACTGTAATATACAGTAGCTATCTCTTCCTTTCTGTTGGATTTTATCGTTTCAAGAGTAACTAATACATTACCAACAAGAGAGATTTTAGGCCCTTTCCCTCCCCTAAAGTATGGCTCAGTTTGAAGATTGTTCTATAGACAGCCACTATGACTACCAACAGTACCATAATACCATTAAAAGCAATCAATAACTAGAGTCATTTGAGATGTTTCAAAGACTGCTGGAGGTTTCTGTAAACCAAGGTAATCAGAAATACTTGTAGATAGCCCACTCAAACCAGTAAATACAGAGAGTTAAAATTCCAATGCCATAGTGTAACAGTTAACAATCTATTTTGTAATTTTAAATATAATAACATCAATTCACCCTGAGAATACAAAGGAAACATTTAATACAAGATATTCTGATTTTTCTCCCATTGTATTTACTTTCTTCTGGTTTTCATCAGCCCTTTAAGGACACAAATATTTGAATTTAAAGTGTGATTTTGATATGCTTTTTTGTTAACTGAGATTCATGCCACAGTCAGATATTGGTGATAAAAAAGCCCAAAAAGTCTTGCAGAAAAGAGGCAAGCAGCAATCCACCAGGTCAGAAAAGACAGAAGTCCTCAAAAAAGAAGAAGAGTAAAAATATTTTTAAGCTGCTCAGTGTCACTGTTATTTGTGTAACAGTAACCTTCATCTTCCCTTCAGCTGACGGTAATTCAGAGTAAACAAAATTGTAGAGCAGACTATTATCCACTAGTAAGGTAGAGATAGATTCTGGATAAATACCCCAGGAATGATCGCCTAGTGTTTTCAAAAGCAGAGTTGTGTGAAACAGCATTACCAGAGGCACCACATACTGCAGTGCAATGACACAAAGATAATAAAAGACTCAAGCCACCATTTTCTGTAGCTCAACTGTACTTATTCACCCTGCTTCTTCCTTCATCTGATCCACACATTTTTTGGGCTAAATTTAAATAAGCTTGCAGGTGACTACACATCATGGCCAACCACAAAGCACACAGCAGGATTATTAACCAGAGTCGCAGAGTATCGGATGTGGCTTCTGGCATTAAAGGGATACTTTCATCACCCAAGGTTGGGTTCATAATGTAGTCTTTGGTGACTGGTTTTACCCAGAGCAAAACCATAAATAAATGTGCCAAGAAGCTGATATGAAGTAATGTTTGTGTAATTTTTTCTGTTGTCAAATTCAGGGCATCCAGAAGCATTTGAGCCAGTCGTAATCCAGGAAATGTCAAGAAAGCCCCAATGAGTGAACAGAAAATAGCCAGGAAAAAATTTGAAAGTAAGTTTTGAAACAGGACTCTGAGATTCTAAATCTTGCTTTTCAAGAAACTGCATCACACTATCTGAAAAATTTGTAAATCCTGTTTCAAGTCCAAATTCCAGATAATTTTCTGTTACAATCAACACTACCATTGCTTTGTCAAAGAAAAAAAAAAATCCAAAGGTGACACAAATAGATTTTTCACCACCATATTCATGTGTAATTAATGAAAATAGAACTTTGATTTCAAAAGACAAAACAAGCAGGCACCAGACTAAGCTGATATTCATTTCCTGTGTAGGCTTCATAAACTTGTAATAGACTTCAGTTACTAGATACACAACTGTAGCAGCCACTGTGAAATCCACCAGTCACTGGTATTCTGGGAAATAATACAATGCTAAGGTATTCACTTCTGTATCTGACTTTGTTTCTATATGAAGGTCAATATCCTTTGGAATGGTTAATGGCTTACTTTCAATGTGACCATTATATTTCCTATCTTTTTTGCTTTTCCCTTTTTGCTGATTACCTGCAAGAATTCCACTGATCAAGAGAATAGCGAGGTATAATCTTCTGCATGACACTGTCCATCACCATGTTAACAACAGCTGTATATCTATCACATACTACGAGTGAGAACATGCAGTGTTTGCTTTTCAAGATGGACATGTTTTTAACTATTGAAAGAAGTGAAAATGAAAACACAACATATCAAAATCTATACTATACAGCAAACACATTAAGAACAGGTAGGCAATGGCAATAAACATCTACACCAGAAAGAAGAAAGATTTCATATAAACAATCTAACAATGCACCTCAAGGAAGTGAAAAAGCAAGGACACAGCAAACCCAAAGTTTGCAGGATGAAAGAAATAATAAAGATCGGAGAAAAACTAAAGAGAGACTAAGGAAAGAAATACAAAGGTCAATGAAGTGATAAGTTATTCAAAAATATAACCAATATTGATAAACTGCTAGCTTGCCTAACCAAGAAAAGAGATAAGAAACAAATCAGCAAAATAAAAGAACAGACATTACAACTGATATCACAGAAATACCAAAGATAATCAGAGAATATTATAAATGCTAACAAACAGGAAAATATAGAGGAAATGATTGAATTTCTATAAACACATAACCTATCCAGACTGAATCAGAAGTAGAAAAACTGAACTGATCAATGAATAATGAGACTGAGTCAGTAATAAAATGTCTCCCAACAAAAAAAGAGACAAAATCAGGTCGAATAACTGCTGAATTCTTCCAAATGTATAAAAAAAGAATGAACACCAATCCTCCTCAAACTATTTCAAAAACACGTAAGAGAAAGGAATGCTTCCAAACTTATTTTGTGAGGATACGATACCAAACAAGACAAGGATCCACCAACAACAACACAAAACTATGGGCCAATACCTGTAATAAACATAGATGCAACAGTCTTTAATAAAATGTTAGCAAACCAAATGCTACAGCACATCAAAAGGTAATGCACCATGATCAAGTGAAATTTATACCAAAATTCAAGGATGCTTGCATACACATATCAATACACTGAATACATTGCCTCAGTAGAATGAAGGACAAAACCCATATAACCAGGTCAATAGATGTAGAAAAAGTAATTGATAAAATTTAACATCCGTTCATATTAAAAACTCTCAACAAACTAGACATAGAAAGATCATTCTGTAAAATAGTAAAGGTCATATGTGACAAACTCAAAGCTAACAATATACTGAACAGACAAAAGCTGAAAGCTTTTTCTCTAAGACACCGAACAAAACAAGAATGTTCACTTTCACAAATCTTATTGAACATGAAAGTCCTAATCATTAATCTGGCAAGAGAAAGAAAAACAAAAATAGACATCCAAATTGACTTGCAAAAGGAAGTTAAATTGTCCACTTTGCAGATGACATAATTTTTTATATAGAAAAACCTAAAAAAGACTCCAATAAAAGACTGTAAGAACTCATAAACAAGGCCAGGTGCTGTGGTTCATGCCTGAATTCCTAGCACTTTGGGAGGCCAAGGCAGGTGACTTTCCTGAGGCCAGGAGTTCGAGAACAGCCTGGCCAACATGGTGAGACCCTGTACCTACTAAAAGTGAAAAAACTAGCCCGTGGTGGCATGCGCCTGTAGTCCCCGCTAGTCTGGAGGCTGAGGCAGGAGAATCGCTTGAACCCAGAAGGCAGAGGTTGCAGTGAGCTGAGATCATGCCATTGCACTCCAGCCTGAGTGAAAGAGCAAGACTCCATCTAAAAAAAATAATTAACACACAGAAATCAGTAGTGTTTCAACACATTGACAATAAAATAGTCAAAAAATGAAGCTAGAAGGCAATCCTGTTTACAATAGCTATATAAATTACCAACGAGTAAATTTAGCCAAGACATGAAAAATGTTTGCAAAGATAACTACAGAACACTGATGAAAGAAATTGAAGAGGACACAAACAAATTTAAAGAAATCTCATGCTTATGGATAGAAATAATTACTATCATTAAAATGACTACATTATCCAAAGAAATCTAGAGTCAATGCAATTGCTACCAAAATAACATCATTTTTATAGAAATAAAAAAAACAGAAATCTATCATTTGTATGAAACCTAGAAAGAACTACAACAGCCAAATTAATCCTGAGCAAAACCAATGGAAGAAGATAGAGAACCCAGCAATACACTTCTGTTTGTATAGCCAATTGATTTTCAACAAAGGCAGCTAGAATGTACACTGGGGAAAGAATACCTTCTTCAATAAATGGTGCTGGGAAAATTGAATATCCATATGCAAAAGATTGAAACTGTATCTCTCACTATACACAAAAGTCAACCCAAGATGGATTAATGACTTAAACATAAGACCTAAAAGTATAAAACTACAAGAAGAAAACATTATAAAAATCAGAACATTGGTCTAGGCAAAGATTTTTTGGTTAAGACCTCAAAACCACAGCCAACTAAAAGCAAAATAGAAAAAAATGAAACTATAATAAATGAAAAAGCTTCTGCACTGCAAAAGAAATAATCAAAACACCAAAGAGACAAACTGTTGCATAGAATATACTGAAACGTGTTCAACTGACAACCAATATTTAGAATATATAAGAAACTCAAGCAACTCAAGAATAATAATAATAAAAACTTATTAAAAAAGTGATCAAAGGACATGAATGGATATGTCTCAAGTGATGACACATTAATGAAAAACAGGTCCATGAAAAAATGCTGAACATTCTCTGGGAAATGCAAATCAGAAGCACAATGAGGCATCATCTTACCTCATTTAGAATGGCTATGATTAAAAAGACAAAAAATAGCCGGGTGCGGTGGCTCAAGCCTGTAATCCCAGCACTTTGGGAGGCCGAGATGGGCGGATCACGAGGTCAGGAGATCGAGAGCATCCTGGCTAACCTGGTGAAACCCTGTCTCTACTAAAAAAGACAAAAAACTAGCCGGGCGTGGTGGCGGGCACCTGTAGTCCCAGCTACTCGGGAGGCTGAGGCAGGAGAATGGCGTAAACCCGGGAGGCGGAGCTTACAGTGAGCTGAGATCCGGCCACTGCACTCCAGCCTGGGTGACAGAGCGAGACTCCGTCTCAAAAAAAAAAAGACAAAAAATAATAGACACTGTTGAGAATATGATAAAAATTAATGTTTATATGCTGTTGGTGGGAATGTAAATTAGTACAACCAGTATAGAAAACAGTATAGATATTTCTCCAAAAAGTAAAAATAGAACTTCCAGATGATTCAGGACCCCACTATTGGGTATTTACTCAAAGGAAACTAAATCAGTATACCAAAGGAATACATGCACTCACATGTGTATCACAGCATTATTCACAATCGAAAAGACACAAAATCAACCAATGTTTCTTCAATGAGCCAATGGATACAGAAGACGTAGTATGCACTCACACACACAATGGAATATCATTCAGCTATAACAAAGAATAAAATTAAGTCATTTGCAACTGGAGGTGACTACGTTGAATGAAATAAGCAAGGCACAGGATTCAAATACCACATGTCCTCAACTCATACATAAGAGCTAAAAACTTGGTCCCATGGAGATAGAGAATAGACTGATAGATACCAGAGGCTGGGAAGTGTGGAAGGGTGGGAGAGGAAAATGAACAGAGACTGGCAAATGGGAAAAACACACTTTCATAGAAAAAATTAAGTTTTAATGTCCAGTGGAAGGCTAGTGTGACTTGTGTTAACAATATATTTTATATTACAAAGTAGCTAAAAGAGAGGTATGGAAATGTTCTCATCACATAGAAATTGTATATATTCAAAATGATATCCTATATACCTTGACTTGATCATTACACATTCTATGCATGTAACAAATACTCACATGTATCCCATACATATGTAAAACATTATGTGTCAATAAAAGAAAAACAAAAAATACAAAGTTTAAATCTAAGCAACTTTAAAATAAATAAACAAAAATATCCCATGACAAACATTTTTATGCTGTTAATTTGCTTTAATGCCCCATTCCCTGAGCAGCTAGTGAATAAACACAAGATTCCAACCTTTGTCATTGACTTTTTCTTTCTAGACCGTGGGATACATTTCCATATGATGGATGCATTCATTACTAAGAAAGAGCAAAAGAAAATTGAAGTTTCTTGAGACTCAGTCATCTCAATAGAATACAGGTGTTTCTAAATTTCCTCAGGCTAGCATTAACTACTTTTTTATGTAGCTCTATATCTACATGAGGATGAAAAATTTTACTCATTATGTATTGCTTCTTTGGATATGTTCTATAAAATAACAAATACTCATTATTAAACATTTGAAATACCTGGAAAATCATCCACAAATATTGTTAATATATTGGTATATTTCCATTCCTTTTATATTTATTTAAATATTTTTATTTTTACTTCAATGATTTTTGGGGTACAGGTGGTTTTTGGTTCATGGGTAATTTTTTAGTAGTGATTTCTTAGATTTTTGTGCACCCATCACCTGAGCAGTGTACACTGTACCTAATATGTTTTTTAAATTATCAGCCCCTCCCAACCTTCTGTCTTGAGTTAAACTTAGTGATGTTTAGTATTTTTGTATGTTTTTTGACTGTGTATCATTTTTTGATAATTGTCTGTTCATGAACTTTGTGTACTTTCTGATGGAATTATTCACTTTTTCTTGCTGATTTGAGTTCCTTGTTAATTATAGATATTAGAATAATATAAGTCACTTATGTTAATGTTATTCTTAAGCATTTGCATTCTCATAGCTTAGCTCCCCCTTATAAGTGAAAACACAAAATACTTGTTTTTTTATTATTGAGTTTCTTCACTTAGAATAATTTCCTCTAGCTCCATTTAAGTTGCTGCAAAAGACATGATTTTGCTCCATTTTTAGGGGGAGTCATATTTCATGGTGCATATATATCACATTTTCTTTATCCACTCCTTGGATGATGGGCACTTAGGTTAATTCTGTATCTTTGTAATTGTGAATTGTGCTGCTATAAACATACATGTTCATATGCCTTTTTCATATAATGACTTTTTTTTAAGACTTATATTTTAAGGGGGGTGGGGTGGTAGATACCCAGAGGTATGATTGCTAAATTGAATGGTGGTTCTACTTTTAGTTCTTTAAGGAATACCCATACTGCTTTCCATAGTGGTTGTACTAACTTACATTCTCACCAGCAATGCAAAAGTTTTCCATTTTTATCACATCTATGCCAATATCTTTATTTTTTTGACTTTTTAATTATAGCCATTTATGCAGGAGTAAGGGGGTATCTCACTGTAGTTCTAATTTGCATTTCTCTGATAATTAGTGATGTTCAGTATTTTTTCATGTTTGTTGGCTGTTTGTATATTTTCTTTAAAAAATTTTCTATTCATGTCCTTTGCCCACATTTGATGGGATTATTTGTTTTTTTCTGGCCAATTTGCCTGAGTTGCTTATAGTTATTGGATATTAATTCTTTCTGATATGCATAGTTTGCATGCAAATATTTGTCTCTGTGGGTTGTCTGTTTACTTGGCTGATTGTTATTATTTGCTATGCAGAAACTTTTTCATTTGATTAGGTCACATTTATTGATTTATTTTTGTTTTATTTGCTTATGAGATCTAAGCCATAAATTCTTTTTCTAAGCCAGTGTCTGGAAGAGGTTTTCTGATGTTATCTTCTAGAATTTATATGGTTTCTAGTCTCAGATTTCAGACTTTGATCCATCAGAAGTTAATTTTTGCATAAGGTGAGAGCTGAAGATTTATTTTCATTCTTCTATATGTGGCTTGATAGTTATTCAAGCAACAATTGATGAATAGGGTGTCATTTTATGTTCTTGTGTGCTTTGTCAAAGATCAGTTGGCTGTATTTGGCTTTATTTCAGGGTTTGTCTATTCTGTTCTGTTGGTCTGCATGCCTATTTTTATACCAGTACCATGCTGCTTTGGTAACTAGAGCCTTGTAGTATAATTTGAAGTCAGGTAATGTGATGACTCCAGATTTGTTGTTTTTGCTTAGTATGGCTTTGGCTCTGAAGGCTCTTTATGGGTTCCACATGAAATTTAGAATAGCTTTTTTTTCCAGTTCTGTGAATAATAATGATGGTATTTTGATACAAATTACATTGAATCTATAGATTGCTTTGGGCAGTATGGTCATTTTTCACAATAATTTTTAATATCTATTAGCCTATTTTCATACTGCTGTAAAGAAGTGCCCAAGACTGGAAATATATATATATATATAATTTATTTATATATAATATTTACATATTATATGTTATATAAAAATATTTATATATATAATAAAATATAATGGAAAGAGATTTAATTGACTCACAGTTCCACAGAGAATGGGAGGACTCATGAAACTTACAGTTATGGTGGAAGTTAAAGGGGAAGCAAGCAAGGCACCTTCTTCATTTGGCAGCAGGAGGGAGAATGAACACAGGAGGAACTATCAAACTCTTATAAAACCATCAGATTTATAAGAATTTACTACCCCAAAAATAGCATGGGGGAAATCACCCCCATGATCCAATTACCTCCACCTGGTCTCTTTCTTGACAAATGGGGATTATGGGAAGTATAATTAAAAATGAGGTTAGTGAAAGGACACAAACTTAACCATGTAAAAATCTATGAGCATGAAATATGTTTCCACTTGTTTGTGTCATCCATGATTTCTTTCAGCAGTGTTTTGTAATTTTCCTTGTAGAGCTCTTTCACTTTTCTTGTTAAATATATTTCTAAGTATTTTATTTATTCATTCATTTATTTATTTTTGCAGCTATTGTAAAACAGATTGAGTTCTTAATTTGATTCTCAGCTTCATTGTTTTTGGTGTATAGCAGTGCTACTAATTTGTGTACATTGATTTTGTACCCTAAGACTTTACTAAATCTGTTTATAAAATCTGGAGGCTTTTTAGATGAGCCTTTTGAGTATTTTAAGTATACGATCATACCACCAGTGAACAGAAACAGTTTGACTTCCTCTTTTCCAGGTTGGATGCCCTTTATGTATTTCTCTTGTTTGATTGCTCTGGCCAGGACTTCCATTACCATGCTGAATATAAGTGATAAAAGTGGGCATCCTTGTCTTGTTGCAGTTCTCAAGGAGAATGTTTTCAAATTTTCTTATTTATTATGATATTGGCAGTGGGTTTGTCATAAATGGTTTTTATTTGTTTGAGGTAAGTGCCTTCTATGCCTATTTTGTTGAGGAAATTTATCATAACATAATTCTGGATTTTATTAAATGCTTTTTCTGCATTTTCAAGATGATCATACTTTTAAAAAAAATTCTGTTCATAAGATGTATCACATTTATTGACTTGCATTTGTTAAATCGTCCCTGCATCCCTAGGATAAAACCTACTTTGTCATGATGTATTATCTTTTTGATGTATTGTTGAATTCAGTTAGCTGTATATTGTTGAGAAGTTTTGCATATATGTTCATCAGGGACATTGGTCTGTAGATGTCCGTTTTTGTTGTAGCCTTTGCTGGTTTTGCTATTAGTATGATACTGGCTGTACAGAATAGTGTAGGAAACATTTCCTTTTTCTTTATTTTTTGGAATAGTATTAGTAGAAATAGTACCAATTCTTCTTTGAATATCTAATTGAATTCAGCTGTGAATCCCTCTGGTTTTAGCCTTTTTGGTTGTTGGCAACTTTCTTTTTATTATCAATTCTATCTCGCTGCTTGTTATTAGGCTGTTCATGGTTTCTATTTCTTACTGATTTAAGAGGGTTGTGTATTTTCAAAGATCTGTCAATTTTCTCTAGATTTCCTAGTCTGTACATGTAAAGGTGCTCATAGTAGCCTTAAATAATTTTTTATAATTTTTGTGTTATTGATTGTAATATGTCCAGTTTTATTTCTAACTGAGCTTATTTAGATTTTCTCTTTTCTTTTCTTGACTAATCTTCAAATGGGCTCTCAATTTTGTTTATCTTTTCAAAAAATAGCTCTTTGTTTCATTTATCTTTTCTATTTTTTGTTTCAATGTCCTTCAGTTCTGCTCTTATCTTTGTTATTTCTTGCTTTCTGCTTTGTTTGGGTTTACTTTGTTCTTGTTTCTCTAGTTTCTTGAAGTGTGACCTTAGCTGTCTATTCATGCTCTTTCAGACTTTTTGGTGTAGGCATTTAATGCTATAAACTTTCCTCTTACCACCATTTTTGCTGTATCCCAGATGTTTGGATAATTTGTGTCATTATTATTGTTTTTTAAAAATAATTGTTAAATTTCCATCTTGATTTAATTTTTAACTCAAACATTAATCAAGAGAAGATTGTTGAATTTTCATTTATTTTTATAGTTTTAAGGGTTCCTTTTGATGGTAATTTCCAGTTTTATTTCACTTTCTTGATATGATTTTGATTTCTCTAAATTTATTGAGACTTGTTTTTTTGTGGCCTGTTATATGGTATATCTTGAAGAATTTTCCATGTGCTGAAGAGAAGAATGCATATTCTGCAGTTTGGGAGAAGAATGTTCTGTGAATGCCTGTTAGGTGTATTTGTTCTAGAGTGTAATTTAAATTCATAGCTGCTTCTTTACTTTATGTCTTGATGATTTGTGTAGTGCTGTCAGTAAAGTATTGAAGTTCCCCATTATTACTGTGTTGCTGTTTTTCTGAGTTCTCAGGTGTTAGTGTGTCCGGAATTGGTGGGTTATTAGTCTCGCTGACTTCAAGAATGAAGCCATGGACCCTCGCAGTGAGTGTTACAGTTCTTAAAGATGGTGTGTCTGGAGTTTGTTCCTTCAGATGTTCAGATGTGTCTGGAGTTTCTTCCGTCTGGTGGGTTCATGGTCTCACTGACTTCAGGAGTGAAGCTGCAGACCTTTGCAGTGAGTGTTACAGCTCTTAAAGGCAGTGCATCTGGAGTTATTCATTCCTTCCAGCAGGTTCGTGGTCTCCCTGGCTTCAGGAGTTAAGCTGCACACCTTCACAGTGAATGTTACAGCTCATAAAGGCAGTGTGTCCGGAGTTGTTCGTTCCTCCCAGTGGGTTTGTGATCTCACTGGCTTCAGGAATGAAGCTGCAGACCTTCACCTTGAGTATTACAGCTCAAAAAGGTGGCATGGACCTAAAGAGTGAGCAGCAGCAAGATTTATTGCAAAGAGTGAAAGAACAATGCTTCCACAGCATGGAAAGGGACCTGAGTGGGTTGCCACTGATGGCTCAGGTGGCCTGCTTTTATTCCCTTAATTGTCCCCATCCATATCCTGCTGATTGGTCCATTTTAGAGAGAGCTGATTGGTCCATTTAACAGAGTGCTGACTGATCCATTTTACAGAGAGTTGATTGGTTCGTTTTGACAGAGTGTTGATTTGTGCATTTACAATCCTTTAGCTAGACACAATGCTGATTGGTGTGTTTACAATCCTTTAGCTAGACACAAAAGTTCTCCAAGTCCCCCACCAGATTAGCTAGACACAGAGTGCTGACTGGTGAGTTTAAAACCTTTAGCTAGACACAGAGAGCTGATTGGTGCATTTACAAACCTTTAGCTAGACAGAAAAGTTCTCCAGGTCCCCACCAGACCCAGAAGCCCAGCTGGCTTTACCTCTCAATGGTACTCACCACGGGACTGTGGCACCTAGCCCAGGAACTCTGTCAGCCCAGAGGGAGCTTGGCCCCAGTCAAGCCCAGCAGGCACCAGCTGGCCACACCGAGTGCAGGGCACGCCGATCCCCTACCCACCCAGAACTTGCACCAGCCCATGAGTGCCATGTGCAGCCCCAACTCCTGCCAGTGCCTCTCCCTCCACAGCTCCTTGCAAGCAGAGGGAGCCAGCTCACCTTGGCCATCCCCAGAGAGGGCTCATAGTGCAGTGGCAGGCTGAAAGGTTCCTCAAGCATGGCCAGAGTGGACCCCAAGGTCAAGGAGGTACCAAGAGTGAGCGAGGGCTGCTAGCATGTTGTCACTTCTCATTAATAAGAATTGTTTTATAAACCTGGGAGCTCCAGTGTTAGATGCCTATAAATTTGGGATTGTAATATCTTCTTGTTGGACTAATCCTTTTTATCATTATATAGTATTCTTCTTTGTCTTTTTTTAAGACAAAAAAGGAAACTGACCTTCCTGTTGGATTAATCCCTTTATCATTATATAGTATCCTTCTTTGCCTTTTTTTAAATATAAAAAAGGATACATACTGTAAAGCAACAAACCTTTGTAGCTTTAAGGTTTGTTTTGCTTGATATAAGAATAGCTACTCCTGCTTGCTTTTAGTTTTCATTTTTGTGGAATATCATATTCCACCTTTTTACCTTAAGTTTCATAAGTCCTTATGTGTTAGGTGACTCTCTTGAAGACAGCAAATATGTGGTTGTCAGATTTTTATACATTCTGTCATTCTATATTCTTTTACTTGGAGCATTTAGGCCATTTACATTCAATGTTAATGTTAAGATGTGAGGTACTATTCAATTAATCCTGTTGTTTCTTAGACACTTTGTATTTTTCATTGTGTTATTGTTTTATAGGCCCTGTTAGTTTTATGCTTTAAGGAGGTTCTATTTTGCTGTATAGCAAGCTTTTGTTTTAAAATTTAGAACTCCCTTTAGCATTTCTTGTAGTGCTGGTTTGGAAGTGGCAAATTCCCCCAACACTTGTTTGTCTGAAAAAAGTCAATGTGAAGGAGAGAATTTTAGGAGCTGTGAGACAGAGTATCAGGTACCCTATAAAGAAAAAACCTGTCAGACTAACAGCCAATTTCTCAACAAAAACCTTACAAACCAGAGGGATTGGTGTCCTCCTGCTTTTAGCCTGGAACCTTATAAAAGCCAGCCAAGAATTCTGTGTCTATCAAAACTAAGCTTCATAAATGAAAAAGTGATAAAGTATTTTTCAAGCTTTTTAGTGCATAGTCTGTGGTTTTGTTTTCTTCTATATAATTGCCTATATACTAAATACAGAATTTTCAGTTCTTTTTATTTTTAACACATACATTTTTCTATTCCATTATAAAATTCTTTTAAATATTTTAACATCATTTAATTGACTACATCAGTAAAATTTTGCATAATTTACTTTATTTTACAGTATTATATAAATCATGTGTGCCTTTTATGCCCAGATAAAATAATAGATGTAATAATACTACAGAAAAAACTAAATAGATGTCATTCTTGCCTTTATGAAACTTAAAGTGAAGGAAATAGAGATTATAAAATCATACACATATTAACGTTATCATGAAAAGTTGCTGAGACCAGCTCAGGGAGACCCTAACCCAGCAGTGCTAGAGGAATTAAAGACACACAAACACAGAAATATAGAGGTGTGGAGTGGGAAATCGGGGGTCTCATAGCCTTCAGAGCTGAAAGCCTCAAACAGAGATTTACCCACATATTTATTAACAGCAAGTCAGTGATAAGCATTGTTTGTATAGATTATAGATTAACTAAAAGTATTCCTTATGGGAAACAAAGGGATGGACCAAAATAAAGGGATGAGTTTGGCTAGCTATCTGCAGCAGGGGCATGTCCTTAAGGCACAGATCGCTCATGCTATTGTTTGTGGTTTAAGAACGCCTTTAAGCAGCTTTCTGCCCTGGGTGGGCCAGGTGTTCCTTGCCCTCATTCCAGTAAACCCACAACCTTCCAGCATGGGCGTCATGGCCATCATGAACATGTCACAGTGCTGCAGAGATTTTGTTAATGGCCAGTTTTGGGACCAGTTTATGGCCAAATTTTGGGGGGTCTGTTCCCAACAAAAAGTAAAATGTACTTTGACAGAATTTTAAAAGATGACCACTGAGATTAACAGTTTAGGGCAAGTGTCTCTGCAAAAGTGACACATCGACTAAAAAGAAATCCTTAGAAACAATTTCTGTTGTTTTTACTTACTCAGAATTCCTTTCAAATAGCATTATATTCTTTCCCAAATAGCATTATATTTTCTGTCAGTGAATTGTACCTCCCACATTTCATACCCTCTTGGCCCATGGCTGAACATATGACCCATGCCAAGACTATAATAGTTTCTCTTGGGTGTTTAAACTGTAAGCATGTACTCAAAAGGGCAGAAAATGGTCAGACCTATGTTAATCCAATGGTAGTAAAATAAAGCCTATTTGTAGTTAATTCTTGTTCATCTAACTCTTAAAACTAAGCTTATTTCTAGCCTTCCAGAATTATGAGACAGGCATTGCACTTAATTCTCTGCAACAAGCAAAAATAGGTAATAGATTCCTGTTTTTGCTTAAATTGCACAGAATTTACTTCTGTGGCTTATGCAACAATCAACCCTAGCTGATACAGTCATTATGGTATAGTAAGAAAAGAAATAAGATGCTCACAGATGAAGCTAGGAGTCAACTGGTGTAGGCTTTCAGGGCATAAAGGACTTTTAAATTTCATTCTAGTGGAAAGCCATTTTAAAAATTTAAGCAGGAGACTGCATAATCAGAAGTATGTTTTCATAATAAAACAGCTTCGATGTCTGGAGTAACACTCAAGTTTCATTGTCTCACAGCTATGGAAAACAAGGACATGGACACACAAAAAGTGAGGTTGAGAGCAGAAGTTTAACATGCAAAAGAAAGAGAATAACTCTCTGTTGCAGACAGGTGTCTGGAAAAATTGACTGCTCGTCTGTTGTGAAATGCAGGGGGTTTTATAGATAAGATGGTGAGGGGGTGGTGTCTGACTTATATAGGGTGTAAAAAACTGATTAGACCAGGTGTGCCCTTTGCATAGAACACAAATCTTTGGTAGCTCCCACCTTAATCTTTTATTATGCAGGTGGCTTTCTCTGTCTAAGGTGTGTTAATCCTTGTTGAAAGTGAGCTAGGGGGTTATATGCTAAGCCAACTAAGAGGTCTCTTTCCTTAAAATAAAATCATTTGTAAGAAAAGACCATCCATATAGCATTTCAAAAGGGTTCAGCCCTAACTTTGAAGGGTAAAGCCACAGTAAAGCCTTGGAAAGAATGACCCAAAGAAGGTGTGTTCCTTGGGACAGTTGTATTGCAGGGCTGTTACAGGGTTTGATGAGGCCCTGCATTTTCAGGTTATTAATAATGGCTTCTAGCCCTTTCCTAGCATCTGGCTTTAGGGAATATTATCCTAACTATCGCCTAAACCCCACAAAACTGGGATCCATAAGGTGAATCTGGACTGGCCTAGTGCTTATAACTTGACCTATTCTTCCATGAATTGCCCACACTTCTGAATTAATATTAGTTTCCACCAGGGGGAAACAAAGAGTTTGTTCTGGGGCTATAAGAATGCTGACCCCGTGTGAGTTAAAATATCTCTACCTAATAAAGGAGTGGGATTTTAGGCATGATTAAGAAGATATGTGTAAATAATAGATCTCCCAAACTACAACTAAGTGGTTGAGAAAAATATCAGGTTAGAATCTTTCCTGAGATGCATATCATGGTCATGCTACAGAAAGAGGGGTGGCCTGGATTAGAGAGAAGTAAAAAACTGGCTCCAGTGTCCAGAAAGAATTTCATATTCCTTCCTTCAATTTCCAGAATCACCAGGGTTCCTGAGCAATAATGGCAGTTCAAACCACTGGAGCTGAGGGTCTGATCCCAGGGACTCATCAGTCCTGCTGGACCATTGGTGAAACCAGTTTTGGACATGGTGACCTCCATCTCTGGAGGCAGTTTGATTTCCAGTGGTCACTGCCATGTGCTGGACAGGGTCAAGGTGGCTACTTCTTGCTCCCTGGGCAATCCTTCTTAAAGTGTACTGACTTGCCACATTGGTAGCAACTAGCAGATGCACCTCAGGGATCCTGGATCTTGCAAGTGTGTAAAGCAGTTACTACAGCCCCTGTCCTTCCCTGTGTTTCCTCTCTTTCTCCTGGACATCCTCCTGGTTACTATTATAAAATACCAAGGTGGCCATCCTCAAGAGATTTTCCAAGGTGGTATCTGGTCCTGTAGCCTCCTTCTGTAGTTTCCTTCTAATATTAGGAGCTTCCTGTGTAATAAACATGTATTTTAAAATTAGCTGTCCCTCAACTGTTTCAGATGATATGGAGGTATGTTTCATTAGGGCTTCTCTCAGCCTTGCCATAAAGGTTGTGGGATTCTCACGTGGGTTTTTGTCTGTCGTGGACATTTTAGAGTAACTACGAGGTTTGGCACTAATTCTTCACAGGCCTTCCAATATGCACAATAAAAAGTGTTTTCTTTTCCATTTATCTGTGAAGTTATTGGGGTTCTAATAAGGGTCGTCAGGAGGTATTTCCTCTCTTTTTATTGGGAATGGTGTTTTCCCTTTTTTTGTCCATACCTATTTTCTCTTTTGCTTTTTGGCCTACTAGAAGAGACATATTGCTCATCTTTAATTCCTCTGATGCCAGCAGAGCTGCCTGTTTTTCAGCAGCATTTGAGCTTGGCTTAGGAGCAGCATAACGTCCCTCCACGAGAGGTCAAACACCTGAGATAAATTTTGGAAGGCTTCTATATAGCTATCAGGGTCGTCAGAAAATTGGCCTAAGTTTCCCTTTATTTGCCTAAGGTCCTGAAATGAGAAGGGAACTTGAACCCTAGTGGCATCACCTTCATTGGGAATTTCCCATATGATTAAGAGCAAAGCTGGAGGAGTGGGAAGTTTTGGATATGGTGGAAGTGGAAGAGCCTATGGTATGGTTAGAGAGGGACCTGAATAAGGGGGATAGAAGAGGCTAGGACACTAGATTGCTCCCTCAGATGGTTCTCCTAGAAGTTGCCTTTCTAGTTTTGGAGAATTATTTCCTTTGTACCTCCCTGATATGACTGCTAAAAGAGTTGGGTCAATTGTGCAATGCTTGCAAAGATCTAGGTTGTCTCACAGGGCAAAGAAAACCTGTACATAGAAAACCTTGACCCATTTGCTCTCTCATCTATAGAAAAGATCTAATTTTTGGATAGTATTAAAATCAAGACTACCCTCCAAAGTCAGGTTAGTTCAAGCTAATAAGAAGGGCATACTTTTGTGCAAAAGAAAATTAGCCACTTTTTCTTCAAAGTCCTGGGGCATAGGAGTCCCAATGCTTCATAATGCACTCCAGAGGAGTACAGGCTGAAGACAGTCTGTTACCCATCTAAAAAGAGAAGTGAGAAAAAGATATCCCTTTAGTCTCCTTCTTTCCTTTTTCTTGTTTTGTTTTTCTTTTTTCTTTTTTTCTTTTTTTTTTTTTTGAGATGGCTCACCCAGGCTGGAGTGCAGTGGCGTGATCTCAACTCACTACAAGCTCTGCCTCTGAGGTTCACACCATTCTCCTGCCTGAGCCTCCTGAGTAGCTGGGACTATAGGCCCCCACCATCATGCCTGGCTAATTTTTTTGTATTTTTAGTAGAGATGGGGTTTCACTGTGTTAGCCAGGATGGTCTGGATCTCCTGACCTCATGATCCGCCTGCCTTGGCCTCCCAAAGTGCTGGGATTACAGGTGTGAGTCATTGCATCTGGCCTAGTGTCCTTCCTTTCTTTAGGAATGACTCAGGGTAAAGGAGGTGCCAATGGGGATATCCTTTCAACTGTTTCTTTCCTTGGTTCCCTGAGCCCCAGCATCCATTAAAGTGGATGCAGACATCACCCTCAGACATGGATCCGGGGGAACTAAGCAATGGGATTAGTCACACTTACCAATTCAACTTTAGTCCTCTGTTGGTGATTTCCCTATGATTTTCTAGACTTCTGTGATCTCTGTGGCTTCCCAATAGATGGCTCTCAGGACAGACTATGTAACAGTTGTATGTTGGCAAGGCCCCTTAATGGAGCGAGAGTACTGGGTTGTGCTCTATATGCTGTTATTATACCCCAGATTAAAGTATATATTCTTAGGCAGTGGTTCTGGTTAGCATCCTTACTACATGAAATCCCCTTCTTATTTAAGTATTATTCTAACAGGAAGTAGAATAGGTGCTTTAAAACATGTAGTGACCAAATGGAAGTTTTTCTGTTGAAGGGAAATTATTGACACAAAATTTGGTTTTGGGAGACATTTTCCTCCCATTGTTGAGTTTTCCCATTCATGGATGGGGCATAAAGCTTGGTTTATAGTTGAGGGGTGTAAAAAGGGAATAGTATTGGGAAAATACAGTGTTCCAGCAAAGGCCTGAAAAGGTATCTCTTGGAGAGGATTCCTATTCCATTGGGTGGCACTGTAGGTTTTGAAATACCGTGTACTTTCCAGATAAAGGATAAAGAAAAAGACGTTCACTGGGTAGGGGAGGGGAGACCCTCTGTTCCTAGAAAAATCACAAAAATGGCAATTCCTTAAGCTCTATGCCCAGTTACTGTGGAATTGCTGATCTTGCCTGATATGATTATTTCCTTTAACTGTAAAAATTCTTGCAGCATTGTATATAAAGAGGGGACAGGAGACATGGTGGTCATGGACAGGAAAGAAAAAAAATTGATGAAAAAACCTTGGAGATTGTGTTGCTGATACCTAATGAGCAGTAAGAGGCTGGAAGAGTACATTCAGAAGCCTTTGGGTAACATTGGGGTGTAGCCTTGGCCAGGAACTGCCTCTGGATCTCTTCCAGTCCCACATGACAGCTAGGCTCTTTGTGAAAGTCAATCCATTCAAAACAAAACCAACATTCCCAGAATCCTGAGGGCACTGGGGGATTTGCTCAGCATTCCCCAGCAAGCCTGTTACCTCACCTGCATCTTGAGAATGGTGGTGACCACAACTGGCCATCTCTTAACTGGCCATCAGATACCCAGTTTTAAGTTTGATTTTACAATTTAAAATTGAGGAGCAAAGACCTCAAAATAAGAGTAGAGATTTGGGGTCCACTGCTATACTTATCCAACACCCATGGTTCCTTATCTTATGGCCATGTAAAACTAGGATGCAGACACACACAGAGTGAGGTTGAGAGGGGAGGTCAAAAGAAAGAGAATAGCTGGCTGCTGCAAAGAGTTGTCCTGGAAAAATGGGTTGCCTGTCTATGGCAAAATACAGAGGGTTTTAAAGGTCAGCTGGCGAGGAGGCAGTGTCTGATTTGAGTAGGACATAAAAAACTGGTTAGATCAGGTGTGCCATTTGCATAGAATGTGAATCTCTGGTAGCCCCATTTTAATCTTTTATTATGCAGGCAGGTTATCTGCCTAAGCTGTGACATGTTGCCATTTCTATGTTTCTATAAACATGGTAACAAAAGGGAAGATGGAACCTCCATGTTGACTATGTGTGGCCCCCAGGTAGCATTTTTCTCTTGGCATACCTGCCAGCATTGCCCCATGCAAGCTTCCAGCGTGTTTATCTATGTCTGCAGCTCAATTTTTCAGGCTGCTCTTTGTTAGAAAAAAGAAATAATTTTCTGGGCTGCTTTTTATTAGAAGGGAAGCTCTGTCAATGACTCTTTATCCCTCATTATATGCCTAAATAATTTCTTTCTACATAGCTCCTGTATCGATAATATTACTTTGGGTCTGATACAGAGGCTCATGCCTATAATCCCAGCACTTTGGGAGGCTGTGGCAGGTGGATCACCTGAGGTCAGGAATTCAAGACCAGACTGGCCAACATGGTGAAACCCCATCTCTACTAAAAATACAGAATTAGAAAAGCATGGTAGCACATGCCTGTAATCACAGCCACTCAGGAGGCTGAAGCAGGAGAATCACTTGAACCCAGGAGGTGGAAGTTGTGGTGAGCCGAGATCACACCATTGCACTCCAGCCTGGGCAACAAGAGCAAAACTCCATCTCAAAAGAAAAAAAAAAAAAAAAGAGTGAAACTTTACCTCAAAAAGAAAATCACTTTGACTGCAGTGTGGGCAATGCCTTGAAAGACAACAGAGTAGAGTCAGGGAGATCACTTCAGTAGCCATTGTCATATTGGAGAAAAAATATTTTAAGTATTAAAATCTGGTAAAAATTGTGGAGTGAGAAAAGCAAACACCCAAGGAATTTTTATACAATTTAGGATACAACAAAGCTATGGGAAAACTAAAAATTGTCAGAATAGTAAGACCATGAAATACTATGCAGCCATAAAAATAATGAAATTATGTCCTTTGCAGAAACAGGGAAGGAACTGGAGACTGTTAAACTTAACAAACCAATGCAGAAACTGAAAGCCAAATACCACATGTTCTAACATATATGTGGGAGCTAAACGTTAATACATAGACCCATAGAGGGGAACAACAAACACTTGAACCTATCAGAAGGTGGAAGGTGGGGTAGGATGAGAGAGAAGATCAGAAAAAAAAAAAAAAAAAAAAAAAAAATGAATGGGTAATAGGTTAATACCAGGGGAATAAAATGATCTGTATAACAAACTACCATGACACTAATTTACCTATATAACAGACCTGCACATGTAGTCCTGAAAAGATTAAAGTGAAGTAAAAGAAGAAAAAATAGGAAAGCCAAGCTAAGCACACTGTTACAAAAGCAAAAATACTAGAATATTAAAGCAAAAAGTGTTGCTAACAGGAATATCTCAGTGAAAACGTTTTTGATGAAATGTGGCCTAAGATCAAGACAAAATATTTACTGACTTGACAACATGAAAGTAGTTGTAGAGGTCATAAAACTTGGTTTGAAAAATAAATCACTGAAATAATTTCTGTTTCTAGTAATAAGAAAAATTAGACAACCTAAAAACTATTCTAATTAAAATTACCTAAAATGAATACCTGAGTCCCTAAGAAACTAAGAAAAATCTTTAGAGATCAGAAATAAAATGGATACCTTAAAACTTAAAGCTCAAAGAGGCTGCCTTAGAGAAGTTATCCTGTCTCAATAATGTATGAACTTTGGTTTGAATGTTCCAAACACAAAGACTTCAGGCTTCTAATAAATGAAAGGTTGAAACTGATGAGACCCTGTTCATATGGCTGAGACTTTCAAAGGGGTACACATTCAGCAGAAGGGTAGAACGTTTAACAACAAAAACAAACAAACAAAAAAAACACACATGCACAGAAATCACAAAACCCAAAACTACGACATTGGGAGACAATAATAAAGCTTGTCCAGTTTGCTCTATGCTCTGGAGAGGAGGTAAAGAGTGTGCTTTAATAATGTAAACAGGCTTGCATTCAAATAGATTTTGGGTTTGAATTTACACTATGTGCCTGATTTGATTAGTCCCAAACATTAAATTAACATAAGGAGTCAGATGGTAGAGTAAACACAAAACCTCAACCCAGGCTGAAACAAATTTACAATCAGACATAAGGAAACATGAAGGGAACAAATCCCTGTGATCACAAATTAACAGACACAAACATTTAGACTGCCCTCCAAGGGTCTTACAAAATAGCAATGCAAATAAAGATTATAAGATAAGTATTTTCAATGATTAAGGACCTAAGAGGAGGAATTTTAAAATATGAGAAAGAAACAACACTCTATATAAAAGAGAGGAGCCCAGAATATCTTCTTGGAGTAGGCAGAATTATCAAGAAACCCCCAGTTCCCTATCCTGAGGTAATTCAATAAAACACTGTAAGTGTATGTAAGTTCTGCTGTGAAGGGACTTTGCCAATTGAATTAAGGTTACTGGTCAGCCGACTTTAAAATACAGATTTTATCCTGTGTTATCTGGGCAGACCCAATGTAATCACATGAGCCTTCAAAAGTAGAAAGGGAAGGTAGAAAGCCAGGGGAAGATGTGACAGAACAGAAAATAAGAGACATGCAGCAGAAGGGGAAGTCAGAGAAATTCTAAGTATGAGAAGGATTCAACTCATTTTTGCTGGCTTGAAGATGTAGAGACAAATACAAAGTCCTTATAAAAGCCTCTAGGATCTAAAGATGTCCCCTGTCCTGCAGTTGACAGCCAGTAAGGAATGGCTACCTCAGTTCTATAAATGCAAGAAAGGCAATGGATTCTGCTAACAGCATAAACCTGCTTGTAAGAAGTTTCTTTCCAGAGTCTTCTGATAAGAGCCCAGCAGACTAACACCTGATTTCAGCCTTATGTAATGTTTTCTTGTAGAATGTTTTCAAGGAGTTTTAGAACTTGAGGCTCTCTGAAATTCTCATTTTACTTAGAAATTACTTATGCTTGCTCAGCAATTGTGTATACCTGAGAATTCTTGAGATATAAGAAAGCCTGTGAATTGTTTCTAAATATGATAAACTCATTGTGCTTCCTAAGCTTAACAGTTATTAGAACTGATATTCATTTTACAGTGTTTTCAGTGTTTCTTAGTTTTATTATGCAAAGGTTTCCTGCTCCCCAATTTTTGGAGCCTATAAATATTTTTTTCAGGTCCCAAAGAATGTTGTAGGTCCTTAAAACTCTAGTAGGTTCTGAGCCGTGTGCTTAAGCCAAGTGAAATATAGAACAATCCTGTGCATGCCTCACTCACATGTAGCAATTGTATATACACTTGCAGTAATATCAGCCCGCTGTCCCCACATATTAGCAATTTTAATTTTATTGAATACAGTGCTTTTTGTGTTGTTGACTGGTAATTTTTTTTTTTTTTTTTTTTTTTTTTTTTTGGAGATAGGGTCTCACTCTGCCTCCCAGGCTGGAGTGCAATGGCATAATCTTGGCTCACTGCAACCTCCACCTCTCAGGTTCAAGTGATTCTCCTGTCTCAGCCTCCCTAGTATCTGGGATTACAGTCATGCACCACCACGCCCAGCTAAGACTGATAATTTTTTAGTGACTAGCGTAGTACTATAAAATGAATGCTTCATAAGTGTACTTAATGTAATCAAAAATCCACAACTTCAACTATATGTCATAATCGCTTTCCTAAAATATTTATTTGAAATTATATTTCTAAAGCCTCTCAAAATTTTTGGATTCTCTAACAAAAAAAAAAAAAAAAAAGCTTTATCTTTATTGTGTTAAAATGTGGTAGAAATAAAATATAAAACCCTACACAAAGTGGAAATCTCTATAAATATTTTACTTCTAGATATGTGTTTCATTAGAAGTTAGTTACAGATTTCCTTCTAAGCATTTATAGAATGATATTCAGAATATTCTAGACATTCCATATCCTTAATACAGCAATGACTTTTTAGTACTCTGAAAATTTTTCTCAAGGCCAGGAAAATTTTTCTTGGTGGTAGAGAAATATTAACAGAGTACACTCTAAGACAGTCTTAACACATGTGATGAAACAAAAATTATGCACAGGCCTAGCTGTTATGTGCAGGGAAGGGCAGGCAGGCTGATGTTCATAAGCAATTAGGAATGCAAGAAGAAATATTGTTCCAAAGTTCACACGATCCTTCCAACCCCAGCAGAAATATTAATTAATTAAAAACAACTCCCTCACCTAGATATGCTGAAGTGGGATTAACAAGATTTAAATGAATAATAACATGAATTATTTCACATGCAAACCTTCATGTGTGATACTCATCCTTGGATACAATAATTGAGTCTGAAATTCAAAGGCTTGGATTTAACTCCTCTGTGGAATACTTGTGGGAAAGAGAGTTTCTGGGGTGCCAGATGAGTTGGTTTCCCCTGTGTGAGACACCCATTGGGAGCCATGGGTGGCCTCACAGGAGATTCTCCTTATTGCCTTCATGTCTTTATGCCCCGAGAGCATAACCATTCAGCGACATTTCACGGGTTGCTCAGGGAGGTAACACTCCCTTGAGGCAGTGGAGTAAAATCAGACATCCTGGCTCCTCCTGAAACCCGCTCCCACCCATTTCAGTCCCGATAAGTCAAAGATCTTAAGTTTAGACACACGCCTTTGCTCAAGGAAATTCACAGAAACCGCCTCTACTATGCATCTTACTGAGTTCTCCTTCACTGATTAATCCTTTTCCTCATCCCTTCCAACCCCTCCCATCTGCCCTAAGAACAAAGATCTTGTAAAGCAATAAATTGGGTGGAGCCCGAGAGTTCTGGGCAGTGAGCAAGCCTCTGATGCTCCGGTCCCCTGGACCTGCCTTTTAAATGCTTATTCTCTTTCTAACTCCTTGGTCTCCACCAGACTGGGAGTACCCACTGGGTGGTGTGGGGCTGGTTTCCCCAACAATATTGCTAAACCTACACCTTTCCACCTTAAGATAATAATGCTATGACATCACCTTTTTGGCACATGGATAGTTTTGCTCACCTCTAAACCCAGTAAAACCCCCATTCTTACCTAGAGACAGACCCAGTGACCCAGAAAGTCCGATTTCATGTGGCCACTGAAAGAGTGCAATTATAAATTTGAGTATAACCAAAAATGCTTAAAATTGAGCATGTTGTGCTTCTATAGAAAACCAATATGCGAAAAAAAATGTATAAATAGGAAAACAGAGAAAGGGACCAGGAGAATTTGTTTTCTGTAGGTATTGGGATGAAGCTCCCTACCTCTTTCCACTGCTCTTCCACACCACTGCTTTTCCCAGGACAGGAAACTTGGTTTCCAGCTCTTGCACCTCCTCCAGCAATGTCTTTTTTGCAGATGTGCTTGGCCTTGTATTATGAGAAAAAAAAAAAAAAAAAAAAAAAGAACAAAAGAATATGGTGTAAGAATTTGATGCAGCTGAAAAGAGAGGTCACTCCCATCTTGAGCCATTCCCAAAAGCCCTTTGATAGAGGTTGAGGCTTGAGAAGTGGTGTAGCATGTACAGTGAACATGCATGATGTATACTCCATCTCCATAGGCTGGAGGCATCCTAAGTGCTGCAGATCAGATCTGGACAATCAATGTCAAGAGTTACCACCACCCCACAAAGAACTAGAAATCTGTAGACCTGCTGAGGAGCCCAGTCATTCAAAGACAGGATGGAGTTCACAGAGATTCAAGGTCTGCCTCTGAAGCTTTTCTTGGTAGGATTTGAAAACCCAGAAGATGCTTTAAATCCTCACCCTAGTGAACAGATGCTGGTTCCCTCATCGTTGGCCTGACTGCAGTCAGAGAGCCCAAGAATTAGCCCATTGTCTCCCTCCATTTTTGGTATGAAAAGAACCACTGGCACAGCAGCCATGGACTTAGGATGGTAGAGGGCATGGTCTGGATGCAAAACCTTTGCCCTGAAATGTGGCATCAACACAAATACAGACTGCAGATTTTTCATCTTCCTCTGGTGATGACTCACCATTAGTGTCCACATATGTAGGCTTTGATGAAATACTACTTGTTATGAAATAACCCTCAGCTAGGACCACTCACTCTTTTGGAACTGTAGGAAGTGTTCCTATACCTTTTTTTCTGATTAAACTTATTAATACCTTACAATGTTCAAATATTTGGCTAATCTCAGGGTTTTTCTAAAATTGAGACTGAATAAAACTAAAATTGAGCTACTATTGAAAACAATCTAGAAGAAGAAAAGACATTTAATAAGATATGGGTTATACAGGAGGAAAAAAATGTAAATAGAATAGGCTCAGGAATTAGCAACATATCAGGGTAAAAATTTTTGCATTGGTTTAATTTCAACATAAACACATGTGAAAATCCTGCTGGGTATCAGAACTAAAAAGACAGAATGAGAACAAAAACTGAGCACATTTGCCTCAAAATAAAAAGTGCCAGGAGAACATTCTGAAGACGCGGACCATTTCTGTAGAATCACATTCTACCACCACCCACCCTCCACCTTCAATAAAGGAAAGCATGCTATGACAATATGAGTCATCTCCCAATGCTTTGAGTTAATCCATCATAGAGTATTAGCACCAAGACACTGTATATGTGCCTGGCATCCTTTCCCCCAAAGTAAACAAGAGAAAGTCACACAGGCCTTAACACATTATACATTAATTCTATTGACAGTGTCCTGAGACTCAGGATAGATAAAATACTGCAGGTCAAAGCAGAGCCTGTGGAATTTTATTTTAAACAATAGATGAGAAAATGTCTTTTGTTGGAAAAAAGACAGTCAAAAAGGATGTTAAAATATATGCTGTTTATTATGATTATTTGGGAACTCAAACTTTGCCTCTTATCTTATGGACTTCTGAAGCTAGACTGACAAGGCCACTGAATGTGTGCCTCACCTGCTGTGAGCCATCAGCTTGCACAGGTACCAGGAGAAATAGGAAGGCTGGGCACTTACAATCTACATCTTAGGCCAAGAACAAAGAGAATCTGATCCACTGTGGAAGCTGCTTGTTTCCTCTCATTCAAAACAAGTCCTCAGAGGGCAATGGTTTGAGCATCTCTATGCTCCCAGGCATTGTACATGGTCTCAGTGGATGAAATTGCATCCACATATGAGAGTTATTCAGCAATTTGTTAATATTTCCACTAGGCTAGCCCCTGTGAGCTAGCCTGGAAACCTTGCTGCTATTGGAGAACACTGCATTGCAATGCTGGGAATGACTTGACTTCTCTTTCTGCATGTAGCACTTGAGTAGAAAGGGTGCTGGTCATTTAAAACAGTGTTCTCAAGCACGTTTTATCTTATAAGGCATGAATTAGGGAAAAAAAGGTTCTAAAATATTCCCTGTCTAAAATCCGCCAAGTGAGTGGCCTAAAATTAATATTCATAGATCATCAAGTGAGTTGTTAAGCATTAGCCACTGGCACATCACTTAAGTCTCACCAGGAGCCAGGATTTTGTGTGTTCTGCATTATAACTTTGACAAAGTAACCCCATTATCTGAAAATGGCTTACCTTACCCCCAAGTGGTCCAGGCTTCATCTAATCCCACATCAAGAGGACAGATGACCATAGAAGGGACAAAGTGGGGTTGTGGCTACTGACACTTGAGTATGAGACTTGTGACTCTTCAGTCTACCTAAGAGGTTCTTAGAAACTTTTAAAATTAATTGATTGATTTAGGATCTTACTTTCCATATTTTTGTTTTGGAAATTTTTTTCCTGGACTCTTTTTGTATGCAAGGATAGCCAATCAAAGTGTTTAATTCTAAACATGGATGAAAATGTAAATATAATGTGCTTCAAAATAAATTAGTTTAGTTAGAAAGTTAAAAAAAAATCAAAGCCTATTTGTATATAGAAATAGCTCATTTTCTCTTATTTCCATTTAACTGCTTATCTGAGATTATGATAAGAAAATAAAGGCCAGGTGTGGTGGCTCATGCCCATAATGCCAGCACTTTGGGGAGCTGAGATGGGGGCATCACCTAAGGTCAGGAATTCAAGACCAGCCTGACCAACATGGTGAAACCCTATCTCTACTAAAAAAATATAAAGAATAACCAGGTGTGGTGGTGCACATCTGTAATCCCAGTTACTTGAGAGGCTGAGGCAGGAGAATCACTGGAACCTGGGAGGCAGAGGTTGCAGTGAGCCAAGATCGCACCACTGTACTCCAGCCTGGGTGAAAAAGAGAGACTGTGTCTCAAAAAACAAAACAAAAGAAACAAAAACAAAAACAAACAAAAAAAGAAAAGAAAGTCATTCTAGAATTGGGGACTGTATTGTTTGAACAAAGGCAAAGTACAAGACATACAGTTAGATAAATGAAAATGAGTTTCTCTGTATTCAGTGGCCTTGAGCTTATATTATTTTTATAAAGCAATACTAACACATTTCTCCTAAATGAGAACTGGTACACAGCAGCTTACTTAAGAATGTTGTCATAGGCAAACGTTTTCTGTGAATATAAACTAAGGGATTCTAAAATAGTTCTGGGTAATTTAAAATTCATACTTCTAAGACAAATATTCATTAGCTAGGTATCACATATACTCAATCAATTATTTTAATAAAAGATAGGTTTGGTTCCTCATGAAAATTTTGGTTAAAAGGACAATAGCGTAGGCATTTTATGGAGTTCCAAATCTGGCTTAAATATTGTAATAATAATGGGTCTGTATCCAGAAAGTTGACAGACTCCAAGAAAAAAGTGACTGAATTGTCTCGTTCTGGTTCTCTTTACTTTCTCTTAACAGCCAGGTCCTGAAATTCAAGTAAAAAACTGGGGGAAAAAAAATGGAGAAGGTGCAGAAAGATGGAGCAACTCAGTTTCTTAAGCACTCACAGAAATATTTTTGAAAAGGTAGGCCTGCTTTGCCCTGGAATTTAAAAGCTCTTTCCAAAGAGAGTGATGACCATGAAAATTTAAAACAAAACAAAACATCCTTAAGATTGATCGAAGGTGGCTGGTCACAATTGCTCAGTCCTGTAATCCCAGCAGTTTGGGAGACCGAGGAGGGCAGATCACAAGGTCAAGAGTTTGAGACCAGTCTGGCCAACATAGTGAAATCCCGTCTCTACTAAAATACAAAAGATCAGCCAAGTGTGGTGGTGTATGCCTGTAATCCCAGCTACTCTGGAGACTGAGGCAGGAGAATTGCATGAACTCGGGAGGCAGAGGTTGCAGTGAGCTGAGATCAGGCCATTGTATTCCAGCCCAACGGACAGTGTTAAACTTCTTCTCAAAAAAAAAGAAAAAAAAAAAAAAAAAAAAAGAAAGAAAGAAAGAAAAGAAAAGAAAAGAAAAGAAAAATTTGACCAAACTCAAGATGAAAGAACAGCACTCCCTAACATCACCATGTGCTGCCATCATAAAATAAGACCTTCAGCTGCTCCTCAGTTCCCTCTCACTACTGTAAACCTATTCTGGGAACTTCAAGGTACATCAGAGCATATTGTGCCTCAGGAAATATTTGACAACATATATCCAATGATGGGTGGTTGGGGACAATCAGGATTAATATTCTTGTTCAATGTATGGGAAGAAAAACCATGTTTTCTAAAGCTGCAAATTCAGAAAGATAAATCACATGAAGCACTGTAGCCTTCTCAGAGGAAAACAATTCACAACATCCCTCTTCTCCTTGGAAGAAGCCTATGAATTTACTTGCCTCAACAAATATTTTTGGTTTGGAGTATAACATGAGACATAATATGGGCCTCATGATCAAAGAGAAAATGCCCAAATAAACTCACCAAATTCTTGTTTTTGAGGAGAGGGGTGAGTATAGTTTAAATATTAAATAGATATTAAAAATTGAGCATATTAAATAGATATTACAAATTGAGTATAGCTTAGATATCAAATAGATATTACAAATTTGGGCAAATACTCCAGGTGGAGTACTCCATCTTTCACGCTCCCCTCAACAAAACAAGACAAAATGCCTTTCAGAAAAGTGCCTCTAGACTTCAGTAGGGCTCTTTCTGGCTCAGCCCAGAAATGAGATGCTGTGGGCTCCTAGAAATAGCTGAGTTCTGGGGCTGTGATGCCAGGCAGTGGGCAGCAACTTGTTCCTATGGGCAAAATTATGCTTTATTTATCTAAAACTAACTTATCTTTGCAAAACTGAACAAATTTAGCAAGGGATTATGTTGTGTCACAATAGGGCATATCAGCTGAAAGAGCAAATAACAGAACTAATATTTTCATACAGGATATCCATTAGATTAAGAAAACAGCTTTTCTGGCTATAATCCTTTTATTTCCAAAGGATTATGACTCTGTTATTTTCAGAACATGGTTTTACCAAAGAAAATGGAAGTAGTGGTAAATCAAAGCATTTAAGAAATTAAAACGATTTACTTTTCATGAACAGTGAAAAAAATGAATGGGAAAAAAACAAGAAAATATGACTGTAATATTCTTTCTCCCCTCTCTTTGCATTAGATATCATTGGTTGTCAAGATAATGCCAAAATGAAGACCTTCCCAAAAGACATCCTTGACTGTCAGGCAAGAAAAATTCTCAACGTGTGTGGGAGAAATGGTGAGATAAAAATGAAATCTGATGTCTTTTCCTGTAAGGTTTGAATTAAAGTCTCAATTGTTAACCTCAGGAACCCAAAATAATTGTGTTTGCCCAGAGTCTCAATTTTCTTTTTCTTTTTTTTTTAAGACGGCATCTGGCTCAGCTGCCCAGGCTGGAATGCAGTGGTTCAATCTCAGCTCACTGCAATGGCCATCTCCTGGGTTCAAGCAATTCTCCCATCTCAGCCTCCAGAGTAGCTGGGATTACAGGTACCCATCATCATGCCTGGCTAATTTTTGTATTTTAGTAGAGATGGGTTTTCACCATGTTGGCCAGGCTGGTCTTGAGCTCCTGACCTCAGGTGATCCACCCACCTTAGCGTCTCAAAGTGCTAGGATTACAGGTGTGAGCCACCACACTCAGCCCAGAGTCTCAATTTTCAAGGAATTTGCCACATATTTGCAGGATAAATTGGGACCACCAAAAACAACAATCAGTATTATGTTTTATAAGCAGCCCCTCCTTTTGCTCATGGATAAAATTAAAATTTACATGATCTTGGAAATTATTCCCTACATTTATATTGTACACAAGACATCTTGGAAGTAATACATTTTAGAACATAAAAGAAAAAAATTGAGTAGTATTTTCTATTTTATCTACATAATAGTGCCATCTTTGTGATTGATTTTCTCATAGACCTGTGAGCTACCTCTCTAGAAGAATTTATTGTAAATATATCTATTTGGGGATGTTTGGAAAAACGAAGAATACCTCACTCTTCTACTTTGAAATGCCTTACCTATACATAATTTTTCTCTTAAGCAGGGGATGTGAAGCCGGGCCATATCTGTGATCTTTGTGATCATATAGAAAGCACTCAGTTTAAGGTATAAACAGAGATAAATTTTGAGTCATACTTTATCAACTTGATAGAGTTTAGAAACTCTGCCTTATAAGGCAGCATCCCTACTGACTTCACAGGTTTTCTCAAAGCTCCTTTTTGTCTATATATTTTCCTATCATGACATATCCTTTCTTTTCTTTTTCTCTTTTTAAGATACAGAGTCGTGCTCTCTTGCCCAGACTGGAGTGCAGTGACATGATCACAGGTAGTGATACTGATATACCTGATACTACAGGTATACACCACCATGCCCAGTTAATTTTTAAATTTTTCTATGGCTGTCTATATTTTCATATCAAGATAAAGCACAAGTTTAGATTTACCTTTTCTTTTTCAAAAATAATCTTTTACTGGGAGGTAGCAAGAGACCCATTTCTTCAGAATTCCAGTAGTGCTCATATTCTGGGTCAGGGATTGTGGGAAAGACAATTCCAGGGATAGATGAGCCCTGCATTCATCTCTTCAACTTATGCTTTCCATGCCACATCTTCAATCAAACAGGCAGTAAAAACCAGAAATAATCCCAACCAGAAGTGTGCATAGTTCAGGATCACAGTTGCTTTCAAGAAACAGAAGTGACACATGTTTGAGTATTCTCTCTTTCAAAAATGGTGCAATGCAATTTCATCAAGACATGTATTTCACTACACCAAAGCAACAAGTACTATTATATTTAATGAGAGGCAACCCATGCACTGGCAGGAGGTTCAAGGGGACAGAAGGGGCTTGCTTCTCACTGGAGCCCTATCTCCTCTCACCTCCATCCTTCTAGTTTGACATGTGATCTTCTCTCTCCCTTTTATAAAGTGCTTCCAGGCCCTTTTGATTAGGATGCTGTTCCAAATCCTTCCTAAAGAGAGATTTTGGAGCTACCAACACCGCTTCACTGTGGAATAAACTTCCCTTATTAACATTCTTCATTCGTCCATAATCATCTCCTTTTTCCTCACGGCTCATCCATTTATGGAGCTAGTACCCATATCATAGCATGGTGATACTCCCCATTTAGGAGAGGAAGATGACTAGGTTATAGCTCTTGCCCTCAGAAAATTAAAAACCCTCAGAAAATTAAAAATTAAAAATCTACATTACACCGTGGAATACGGTATATATCATGAAAATATCCTATGGGGTTTCTGAGAGGACTTCTTAAAGATGAAAAAGAGAGTGATGTACCTGGAAAGATGAACACAATTTCAGCAGACAGAGACAGGTAGAAGGAGAGAGATTTCAAGTAGAAGGATAAAGGAGAGGAAAGAGCAGCAAAGAATGTAGCTTTCAGGAAGATTTTCTGGTTTCTGGCACTGGTCACAGATAGCTTGGGAGGAAACAGGCAGAGAGGGTTTTGAGGAAACAGAGCTGCAGGGCCAAGTTAGATGTTAAGTGAGTTGAAGAAAGAACTTAGGGCAAAAGCAGAGGGAGGGAGGGAGGTAGTTACTCTGAACAGAGATGACAGGGTGGGGAGGACAGATTGGTTTGAGTAAGCAAAGGCCAGGAGCATGAAGCAAGCATGGAATTGGGAGGCTGGCCTAGAAGCATGGGTCACCTGGGAAAGGGACAAAAATTAAAGTATGACAAACTCTTTGTGTTCATTAAATTTATTTTCTGGAGTCCTTAACCATTTGATCTTACTGGACTAGAAGTTATACTAGAACTCACTGCAAAGTGGAATGAGGCTTACAGAGGGAAAACAGCAGAAGGCCTAATGCAAGATTAACCTTCTCAGGGACCCCTGCAGGGACTGATGGGGCTAAGAATCGGGGAGGCCTGGAACAGCTCACTTTACAGTATAATGAAAACAGACTCACCTGGCTCAGGCCTGGCATCCAATCATCAGCCCACTCTGGTTTCCATCCTTTGCTCCAGCTGAATGGCCACACGTACTGCAGCCATTGTTGCTCCCTTTGCCCTTCAGGGTGTCCTTCCCTAGCACCTGTCCCCACAGCACCCCCACCCCCTCACTCTAATTCTGAGCACTCAACTTGCCCATCAGGCCAAGCCTTCTCCTAATCACAGCCTCCCTACCTCTGAGGACCTTCACAGAGCCCTGTTCATTGTGCTTGGCATTTTATGACAACTAAACCAAAAAAGCTTTCAGGTTTGAAAAAAAAGAGCCAAAAGTCAGTCCTGGCAGGGGAGGATTTGCTCTTTGTCTTAAAAAACCAAGAGCACCAGCTTTTGATGGAAAAATTTCAAATCTCAAACAGTGAGTATATTTTACCGCATCAATTAAATCTCTCAGAATTCATCCTAAGGAAAAAAGAAAATGTGTAAAGATCAAGCACAAGAATATTCATGAAAGTGCTATACTATCACATAAACTAGAAATAGATTTCCCAGAAGAAGATCTATAAATATACTGTGGCAATTATATACAATGAACTTCTGTGCAGCAATTAAAGTAATATAGAATTATAATAGAGATCATATTCTACGACTACTACAAAATATGAGATCTATGACAACATCTCATAGACAACCTATGAAAGGGAAGGGAAGCACGATTGACCCAAGCCTCAAAATTAAACTTGAGATGTTATCCCCAGATGAGGTAGGTACACCCACAAGTTATATCATCTTACACATCTTTATTATGTTGCATCTGTATTATGTGACACATCAATATATACCACAATTTTCATAGTCCTGTTTTGGCATTACCTCATTTTAAGCAAAAACATTCTGGAACTTTAAAAACAGTGGACATCCAAGACCTGATGGACTTAAGAGTACCTACCTTTATGTATACACTTATATATTCAAACCAAATTCATGGAACAGTATGTGGAAACAAGTTCTGGGTGGCAGGACTAGTGATCTGTATTGTCATATCTCTTTACCTGTCTCTATTTCCTGTTTCTTCTCCATAATAGTAAAATTCAACTTTTCCTCCCCAACCAAGAAGACTACAAGAAAGAAGTTGGATTTGCCTGCTTCTTCTGCCTCCTATTGTCATACTTCTGAGGTAAACAGCATCTCTGGAGTCCAGCCAGGACCTTGGATTTTGCTCATGCTAGAAATGCTCAGGGTGGTGCTTGGTCCATGGAAGGTGGACTTGTTCAAGCTGTAGTTCTGATGACACAAGTGGGATAATTAACAAGGTACATTTATTGTTAAAAGTACTGCTGATTTTACAACACTAAGGTATTACTTAAAATAGATCGTAACTCATAGGTATCCCATAAATATGTAAAATATCACATATCAATAAAAATAGATTATTTCACTTAGAACTGTAGTTGCTGGAAAAAAAAAATGAACTTTGAACTCTCCTGTTGAAAATACAAAGCCCCTCTCAAATGAGCAGAGGTTAGATGGAGATCTGGAAGTATTGTTGTGTTGTTGGTCTTCAAAACTTAGATCTGTAAATATAGCACACATTATAACTAATTTTAAAGGTGTGTCTCAGAAAGTTTCCTACTGCCCTGAGTTTTACAGATGAATTGAGATCTGGAATCCTAAAATCATTCTAAGGCAATCTCTTAGGTGTCATATGCCTAGGAACCCACTGCAGTAAATTACAGGAAAGTGGGGCTCAGGTTGGTGAAATTCTTGATACATTAGGACACAAGCTGGTGAGAGCTGAAGACAGAATTAGAGGCTTGTCTGATTGTAAGGCCATTGAGCTGTGCAGTAATGCCCCGGGGTTAAATTACAAAGAATATTAATGAAAGATACTCATGAACCTGGGGATCAGGATTAGAGAATGCATTAGCTTCAGCCATGCTATTACTCATACACACCACAGAGTGCCAGGACCAACTGTTTATAAATGTGGTGACAGACTACAAAATTTTTTGTCTCTTTCTCTCCCTTTCTCTCCCTGTATCTATTTCCTATTCCCTTCCTTCTTTCCTTCCTTCCTTCCTTCCTTCCTTCCTTCCTTCCTTCCTTCCTTCCTTCCTTCCTCTCTCTCTTTCTCTCTCTCTCTCTCTTTTCTGTAGTAACCAGCATGACATAAGATCTGTTTGTGTTCCGCCATTTTACAAACAAAAATTTAAGTCTGCAACTTGCCCCAGGCATCTGCAGCAGAGTGGATTTGTCAACACCCAAAGCTGCTGATCTGCCCCTGCATGCTGCTCCCTGCCCTAGGTGTGAGGAGGAGGAACTGCCCTCTTTTCACCTGCACCTCCCTGGGCAGAACAGAGCATCTCCATAATACTTTATGCAGAAGTATCACTTCTATTTAACACCAGGTGCCAACTTTAAATTTTAAATAAAAGAAAATGTGGACCACTTGCAAAGTTACAAAACAAAAAGAAACACAGGAGGTAAATGTTCGAATCCATTCTCCACTCTCAACATTAACACAACAAAATAAAACAAAACCTGCAATGACAATCAGATTTGTAAAAATACTTGTAGTCAGAATTCCTACTTTATCTTCTCAACAATTTGGCTTTCCAAATTCATTGGTTTTCATGAGTGTGCATGTCAAAAGTTAAATCCCGTTCTCATGTTACTGTGAGCTGTTTTAGAAAGGGTGGGAATGGAAGTTCCAAACGCACCTGCTAAAGGTGGTTGTGAAATGCTGACAGTTAGTAACTGTGCATCCTTCAAAGAGCTTGACCGAGCTGCAGGTGTGCTGAGTTCAACCATGATCTGCTGGGAATGCACATTCTCAGTGCAGGAGAAATGAAATTGGCTCTAACTCTGCAATGCAGCAGAAAAAAAAAAAAAAAATGGCTAGGCATGAAGAATTATGCCTGAAATTCCAGCAATTTGGGAGGCTGAGGCAGAAGGACGGTTTGAGACCACTCTTGGAAATAGAATGGTCTATTTGAGACCAATCTAGGAAACATAGTGAGACTTCTCTTTCTACAAAAAATAAAATTAGCTGATTATGGTGGTGTGTTGCGGGAAGTCAGGGACCCTGAATGGAGGGACCAGCTGAAGCCATGGCAGAAGAACATAAATTGTGAAGATTTCATGGACATTTGTCCCTTCCCCAATCAATACTCTTATGATTTCCTATGCCTGTCTTTAATCTCTTAATCCTGTCATCTTCATAAGCTGAGGATGAATGTCGCCTCAGGACCCTGTGATGATTGTGTTAACTGTACAAACTGTTTGTAGAGCACGTGTATTTAAACAATATGAAATCTGGGCGCCTTAAGAACAGGATAACAGTGATTTTCAGGAAACAAGGGAGATAACTTTAAAGTCTGACTGTCTGTGGGCCAGGCGGAACAGAGTCATGTCATGTACATCTGTGTGAAGAGACCACCAAACAGGCTTTGTGTGAGCAATAAAGCTTTTTAATTACCTGGGTGCAGGCAGGCTGAGTCCAAAAAGAGAGTCAGTGAAGTGAGATAGGGGTGGGGCCATTTTATAGGATTTGGGTAGATAAAGGAAAATTATTGTCAAAGGGGTTTGTTCTCTGGCAGGAAGGGGTAGGGGGTCACAAGGTGCTCGGTGGGGGAGGTTTTGAGCCAGGATGAGCCAGGGAAAGGAATTTCACAAGGTAATGTCATCAGTTAAGGCAGGAACAGGCCATTTTCACTTCCTTTGTGGTGGAATGTCATCAGTTAAGGCAGGAACCAGCCATCTGGATGTGTACATGCAGGTCACAGGGGATATGATGGCTTAGCTTTGGCTCAGAGGCCTGACATTCCTGTTTTCTTGTATTAATATGAAAAATTAAACAAAATAGTGTTGAAGTGTTGGGGCAGCAAAAAGTTTCTGGGGGTGGTATGGAGAGATAATGGGCGATGTTTCTATGTTTCTCAGGGCTGCTTCCAGCAGGATTAGGTGCAGTGTGGGAACTTAGAGTGGGAGAGATTAATCTGAAGGAAGATTTTGTGGTAAGAGATGATATTGTGGGGTTGTTAGAAGGAGCATTTGTCATATAGAATGATTGGTGATGGCCTGGATGCGGTTTTGTATGAATTGAAAAACTAAATGGAAGACACAAGGTCTGAATAAGAGAAGGAAAAAAACAGGTATTAAAGGACTAAGAATTGGGAGGACCTAGGACATCTAATTAGAGAGAGCCTAAGGGGATTCAGTGTAATTACGTGCTTGGTTGGTGAGTTTTTAAGCTCTAAGTTTTTGGGGGTGCAGTTCAAGTTGAGCTGGTGTCTGGAAAGAGCCTGGGACCTAATAAAAAGAAGTGTCCACACAGGAGTTCAAATGGGCTGTAACTTGTAGCATTCTGAGGACAGGCCTGAATTTTGAGAAGGGAAAGTGGTAAAAGTATTGTCTAGTCCTTTGTAAGTTGGTGGCTGAGCTTGGTGAGGTGTGTTTTTAAAAGACCATTAGTCTGTTCTACCTTTTCTGAAGAATGAGGATGGTAAAGGACATAAAGATTTCACTGAATAGCAAGAGCCTGAAAAAATCCTTGGGTGATTTGACTAATAAAGGCTGGTCTGCTATCGGACTGTATAGAGGTGGGAAGGCCAAACCAAGGAATTATGTCTGACAGAAGGGAAGACATGACGGCAGTGGGCTTAGACCCTGTGGGAAAGGCCTCTACCTATCCAGTGAAAGTGTCAATTAGACCAAGAGGTATTTTAGTTTCCTGACTGGAGGCATGTGAGTAGTCAATTTACCCATCCTGGGTGGGGGCAAAACCTCAAGCTTGATGTGTAGGGAAGGGAGGGGGCATGAGAAATTCCTGAGGAGAAGTAGAATAGCAGATGGAACACTGAGAAGTGATTTCTTTGAGGATAGATTTCCACAATGGAAAGGAAATGAGAGGTTCTAAGAGACAGGCTAGCAGCTTGTAACCTACATGTAAGAGTTTATGAAATGATGACAGAATAGAATGGGTCTGTGAGGCTGGAAGGAGATATTTTCCTTGGTCTAAGAACCATTTACTTTGTGTGGGAAGAGACTGATTGGTGGAAGTTTCAGTGGGGCAGTTGGTGGGAGTGACCGAGGTTAAGGAGGAAGACTGCCTTGAGGGATAGAAGTTGGAACTCTAGCTGCTTTTTTAGCTAGCTTAAGCATAAGCATTGTCCTAAGCAATGGGATCAGATGCCTTTTGATGACTGCTTTTTTAGCTACCTTATCAGCATAAGCATTGTCTTGAGTGATGGTAGGGGGAAGAAAATAGATTTTGGAAATTATGAGAACTGTAGAGAGTGAGTTGAGCATAGTTTGTAATTTTTAGGGCCTCTGAAAATATTAAGGCAGTGGCAGCTACTGCAAACAGACATGAGGGCTAGGCTAAAACAGTAAGGTCATGTTGTTTGGACAGAAAGGCTACAGGATGTGGTCCTGGCTCTTATGTAAGAATTCTGACCTTACCAACTATGCCTAGGAGGAAAGGAGTTGTTGTTTTGTAGAAGGGGTTGGGGTTTGGGAGATTAGCAGGGAGAGCACATGTGTTTTTATGAAAATTATGCCAAGATAAGTAACAGATGAGGAAGAAATTTGGGCTTGCCTGAAGTAATGGGGGCTGTCTTTGAAGCTTTGCAACAGCACAGCCTAGGTAATTTGTCAAGCCTGAAGACTGTCAGGGTCAGTCCAAGTGAAAGTGAAGAGAGGATGGGATGAAGGATGCAAAGGAATAGTAAAGAAAGCATACTTGAGATCTAGAACATAAGAATGGGCTGTGGAGGGAGGTATTGAGGATAGGAGAGTATATGGGTTTGGCACCACACGGTGGATAGGCAAAACAATTTGGTTGATAAGGTGCAGATCCTGAACTAACTTGCAAGCCTTGTCTGGTTTTAGGACAGGTAAAATGGGGGAATTGTAAGAGGAGTTTACAGGCTTTAAAAGGCCATGCTCTAACAGGTGAGTGATAACAGGCTTTAATCCTTTTAAAGAGTGCTGTGGGATAGGATATTGGCATTGATCAGAGTAAGGGTGATTAAGTTTTAAAGAGATGGTAAGGGGTGCATGATTGGTCACCAAGGAGGGAGTAGAGGTATCCTATACTTGTGAGTTAAGGTGGGGAGATACAAGGGGAGGATGCAAAGGAGACTTTGAACTGGGGGAAAAGGTGGCAATGAGGTGTGAGTATAGCCTAGGAATAGTCAGGGAAGCAGATAATTTAGTTAAAATGTCTTGGCCGAATAAGGGAACTGGGCAGGTGGGGATAAATAAAAAGGAGTGCATTAAAGAATGTTGTCAAATTTGGCACAACAGTTGAGGAGTTTTAAGAAGTTTAGAAACATGGCCGTCAATACCCACAAGAGTTATGGAGGCAAGGGAAACAGGGCTTTGAAAACAAGGTAATGTGGTGTGGGTAGCCTCTGTATTGATTAAGAAGGGGACAGACTTACCTTCCACTGTAAGAGTTACCTAGAGTGTCTGTGATGGTCCTGTAGGCTTCCGAGGTGATCAGGCAGTGTGTCTTCAGCTGCTAAGCTGAGAAGATCTGGGAAGGAGTCAGTCAGAGAGACCTGGGCTAGAGTTCCAGGGATTCTGGAAGTGGGTGCCAGGTTAGTTGAACAGTCTGATTTTTCAGTGGGGTCTCACACAGATGGGACACAGCTTAGAGGAATCCTGGGCTGCAGACATTCCTTGGCCTAGTGGCCAGATTTCTAGCACTTGTAGCAAGCTCCTGGGGGAGGAGGTTCTGGAGGAACCTCTGTCAGCTGCAGTTCAGGCATCTGGAGTTCTTGTGTGCTGGAGATGTGTCTGGGGTTTCTCTCACAGTGGAGGCAAGGAATTGCAACTCAGAAATACATTGCTACTTGGCTGCCTCTACTTTATTATTGTATACCCTGAAGGCGAGGTTAATTAAGTCCTGTTGTGGGGTTTGAGGGCTGGAATTTAATTTTTGGAGTTTTATTTAATGTTGGCAGTGGATTGGGTAATGAAATATATATCGAGAATAAGATGGCCTTTTGACATTTTAGGGTCTAGGGCTGGAAAGTGTTTCAGGGTTGCTGCCAAATGAGCCATGAACTGGGCTGGGTTTTTCATATTTGATGAAAAAGAACCTAACTGCTAACCGATTTGGGAGAGGCCAGATAAAGAAAAAGGAGCATTAACTTTGACTATGTCTTTAGCTCCAGTCAAGACTCAGCAATGCTTGGGATTGGGACTGAGAGGACAGGTGGGAGGGAAAGAAGGACTTGGGATGAGTTGCATTGGAAACAAAGACTATGGAGGGAACTATGTGTAAAAGAATGCCTGGACGTCAGGCATCTCAGACCGTTTGCCCATTTTACGACAAGAATTATTTAGATCTTGTTGGATGGAAAAATTGAAAGTGCTATTTTCTGGCTATTTGGAACCACTGTCGAGTTTGTACTGGGGTCAAGTAGCATTGTAGAAGATAAAAAAGCATTCAGGTTTTAGGTCAAGTGTGATTTGAAGAGGTTTTAAGTTCTCGAGAACACAGGCTAAGGGAGAAGGAGGAGGAATGGAGGGTGGAAGGTTGCCTATAGTGAAGGAGGCAAGTCCAGAGAAAAGAGACAGTAGAGACATGGAGAGAAGGGGTTGGGGGTTCTGGCCTTCCAGAAAATCAGGAAAGGGGTCAGGATGCTGAGATAAGGTGTTGTGGGGTTCTTGCCCTCCGGAAAAGTGGGAAAGGGGTCGGGACATGGAGATAAGGGGTTGGGGAGTGGAGATAATGGGTTGGGGCACGGAGATAAGGGGTCAGGGCACGGAGATAAGCGGTCAGGGGGTTCTTGCCCCCCAGAAAAGCAGAGAAGGGGTCGGCGGGTTCTTGCCCCCCAGAAAAGCAGAGAAGGAGTAGAGACAGGGAGAGAAGGGGTCGGGAGTTCTTCTCCCACCCCCAGAAAAGCAGTACTTGCCACTAAGGGTGAAGGACCAAGGCAGGCATCCCTGCATGGTCAGACACCTCTGAAACGTGGGTGAAAATCAGGCAGGTGTCCCCGCGTGATTAAACACCAAGGGAACACTGTCTTCCCGAGTCCGTGACCTGCACCAGAGTCTTGGGTTCACAGATAAAATGCATCTCCTTTGTCTCTACCAGAAAAGGAACTGAAATTAAGAGAAGGGAAAGATTGAAGTGTGGTGCCAAGATTGAAAGGAGAATGAGGTTGAGGGATAATGAGAGAGGTTGGAGAAGAGAGTAAAAAGAGGCTGCTTACTGGATTTAAAATTGGTGGAGATGTTCCTTGGGCTGGTTGGTCTGAGGACCAGAGGTCATAGGTAGATCTTTCTCATGTAGCAAAGAGCAGGAGGACAGGGGATTGATCTCCCAAGGGAGGTCCCCCGGCCCGAGTCATGGCACTAAAATGTCATGCGCATCTGTGTGAAGAGACCACCATACAGGCTTTGTGTGAGCAATAAAGTTTTTTAATCACCTGGGTGCAGGCAGGCTGAGTCCAAAAAGAGTTCGCAAAGGGAGATGGGGTGGGGCCATTTTGTAGGATTTGGGTAGGTAAAGGAAAATTACAGTAAAAGGGGGTTGTTCTCTAGCGGGCAGGGGAAGGGGGTCACAAGGTGCTCTGTGTGGGAGCTTTTGAGCCAGGAAAAGGAATTTCACAAGGAAATGTCATCAGTTAAGGCAGGAACAGGCCATTTTCACTTCTTTTGTGGTGGAATGTCATCAGTTAAGGCAGGAAAACCAGCCATCTGGATGTGTACATGCAGATCACAGGGGATGTGATGACTTAGCTTTGGCTCAGAGGCCTGACAAGCCATATTTCTCTTATTACCAAAAATGGGCAAGATAAATATCGCTGAATTCTTTCCCCAATAAGGAATATTAATAATTAACAGCCCTGGGAAAAGAATGCATTCACAGAGGAGGCCTCTGAATGGCCTCTCTGGGAGTGTCTGACTTTATGCAGATGTAGCTAGTCTCTCGCACTGCCCCCAGGCTTGCTAGGATTAGGAAATTCCAGCCTGGCAAATTATAGTCAGACTGGTTCTCTGCTCTTGAACCTTGTTTATCAATGACAATGCATGCACAGCTCGACATGGAAGTTCATTAGTGATTCTAGTTTCGCCCTGACCTTGTGATCTTTTGTTGCCCTTAAAGCATGTGATCTCTGTGACCCACACAACATTCATGCACTCTCTCCCCTTTGAAAATTGCTAATAAAAACTTGCTGGTTTCCTGGCTCAGGGAGCATCACGGAACCTGCTGACATGCGATGTCTCCCCTGGACACCCAGCTTTAAAATTTCTCTCTTTTGTACTCTTTCCCTTTATTTCTCAGACCAGCCAACACTTAGGGAAATAGAAAAGAACCCACGTGAATATCAGAGGTGGGGTTCCCCCCGATAGTGGTGCACATGTAAGTCCCAGCAAATGGAAGGCTGAGGAGGGAAGATGAGGAACATTTGTGCCCAAGAGACTGAGGCTGCACTAAGCAATGATTGTGTCACTGCACTCCAGCCTGGATGACAGAGTGAGACCCCGTCTGGAAAAAAATAAATTACCATGGACAGATAAAGCGCTTAGTGAGCCCACACTAATTTGCCACAGAAGGGAGGAAGCAAATTTGAAGCTGAAATCTAGTTCTTCATTTCTCGAAATCATTCATGCCCGCTCTCTCCCTGCATGAAATGCCGATAACCTGGTTTCAGTTTTAAGCTTAAATTTATGGCAAGCAGTGCAGGTATCTCAGTTCAATGCCTTGGAACCTCCTCTAAAGATGATTCTACTAGCACTTATTTCAGAAGTGAATGCAAAATGATTTTCACATAAACAGCCAAGTAATCCCACAGTACCTGCATACCTATTATAACTCAAAAACTACCCTGCACACCTGAGCATGATGTTTAAATACCAAGCCACTGGTATGTCTGGTACACCTGCACAAAGGAGACATAAACTCACAGCTTCTAGCACAAACATCTGTCAACTTAGCTTTCCTGTCACCTGCAACTGATGGGGGTGAGATTGAGTAATGTGTGAAAATATCATTCCTACAAATTTAGAGTCACTAAAAATAAAAAATATAACAAACACACTCTTGTTGACAGTAGGCCTTATCAATGTTGTCACTAAGGCACAAAGGAGTTTCATCAATGGACCTTGCTTTTTTGAACCCGAAAAGTTAATGGAGGTTTATTACAGAATGACAGAGCAAGGGTTTCTCAAAATCATCCTCATATGCTCTTAACGAGCATGTTTATCCTCCAGGAAAATGAAGCAATGCTTTCTGGGGATTATAATTAAAACACACTAAAATGCACAAATCTCACACATTTAGTTTTTAGTGTTTTAGCAACTGTCTACACCTGTGTAACTACCACCCAAAACAAGATATAGGACATTTTTATTATTTCAGAAAGTCCTGCTGTGCCCTTTCCAGTTGATCTCCACACTCAATAGGCAATTACTACCCTGACTGCTGTCACCATAGCTAAGTTTTCACTGTTCTCAAACTCCACATAAATGGAATGACAAAGCATGAGTTATGTCGAATCTGGCTTCAACATAATGTATTTGAGATGAATTCAAGCTGTTACACGTACCCGTAACACATTCATTTTATTTTTGGAATAGTATTCCATTGTACAAATATATCACAATTTCTTTATCCAATCTCTTGTTTGTGGATGTTTGGATTATTTCCGGTTTAGAGCTACTATTACAAATGAGGCTGCTATGGACAAGCTTCTAGAAGTCTTTTTTGTGGACATATGTTTCCAATTTTTTTTTTTTACATAAGCAACTGGAAGTGGGATTGCCCTGTTATTTGGGAAGATTATGTTTAGCTTTATAAGAAACAGCCAAAAAGTTCTCCAAAGTGGCTGTCAGGACAAAGTAAATGCACATGCATTCTAGTTTCTCCAGGTCCTTGCCAGCATTTGGTATGGCATCTTTCTGATATGAGCCATTCTAGAGGATCATGGGTAAATGGGGTTGTGCATGAGATGGGACTACTCTGATGAACTTTCCCAGCACCTGTGAGCTACTTAAAGCTGAGCCTACATGAGAGGGGTTGCTCTCCACTGACTCGCAGGACAGCCCAAGGTTACAAGCTCCAGAAAAAAGGCTGATCTGGAGGCAGTGAGTTATCTCAACTGATTGTTCACAGCCAATTACAGATTCAACTCCTCCTTCTATTCTTTCCCTACATTTCAATACTGCACTTAACTAGTCTTTAAACACATTTTTTTTTTTTTTTTTTACTTAAAAAAGAAAAAAGAAGCTCAAGAAAGGAAACTTTGAAGCTAAATAAGTACTCCCTCTCCCTCCAGAACATAAAGAATGAGATGTGTTTTGGCAACATTTAAACTCTTGTTTATCCCCCAGGAGGTAAGAAGACATTTTCCAATTTTCTCAAGCAGGGTTTTGAGGTAAAGTTCTGTGAGAGAAGGGCGGGGCCCTTAATTCTGTCAAATTATTAACTGATTTTTCTTCTACAGGTGGTGATTATTTGAATTTCCTATCTTTATCTTTAGCACCAAATTTTAGAGACCAAATGGTTTGTGTAATCAAATAGTTATTTTGTGTTATCCAGGATGATCCCTGCATTCCACTCTCCAGTAACTTCCTGAAGCTTTTACCTGCATGGAAAAACAGGGCAGTTTCCACACCATTCTCCACAGGGTGTGATGTGATAAATTAAGGCAGGGAAACAGCATATTTCTGCTGAAACATGTGACTCCATTCCAAGGTTAGACTAGAACAGGTTTAAAACTGGTACTGTGTGTTTTAAAGATGAGCAGCCTGTACTGTCTTTTTTTTTCCCCAGAAACAACATAAATAAAACAACAATTACTGAACACAATGTGCAGTCTCTATCTTCTGTGTTTTGGGGGCAATTGTCTAACAGGAGCCACAGGAAGAGCTTCAGAGGCACCCAGATGCCAAGCCTCAATTCCCATCGTGACTCTCCTCTGGCAGGGGTGAGACTGCAGCTTCCAGAAACTATGCTGGGGGCCTCTGTGTCTGTGGCATATTGTTTATATTGTGTGTTTATAGGCAATTTTAACAATCACTATTTCTGGATTGCAACCCTCCTGAGACACTGTGCTGACACAGCAAAGTTACTCCCCTTCCCGAAGAGAAAAATTGGAAGCCTGAACGCCACAAAAGCCCTGATAATATGGAATATTAACATCAATGTCAGAGCACAGTATTTAGGACAGATACTGATAAAGACAGGACAGATGACCACCTCACCTTGTCACCATCTGAGCGAGGAGCCCTTAAAAGATGGGTTTCCTCCCCATGGTTATGTCCTGTTGGCCTCTCCAGGACTGGGTTGAGGTACAGCTAAAGCTGTTCTCTTGGCCCTGCAGAGCCAAGCCCCGGAATGGATAAATACCATTTCATTTCATTCATTCACTGCTGCTTGTGGCACCTGAATACATGCCATGTGGCATCATCTGTGAGTTACCCACACTTCCCATGGCAGATGCATAGGGAGGAGGTACTTTACTCACCCTTCCTCTGACAGAAAAGGATGAAGTCAAGGGCCTGGTGGAGGCACCACTAAGAAAGAGCATCTGAAAGGACCAAAGACAGTGACCAGCAAACGTTTTCTGCAAGGCTGAGGAGCTGAGAGCTTCCATGAAAGGCTGGACCACACAGTGGTGAAAAGCATCATCTGGGTTACCCTCATGCTGCCATAAAACACACCAGACTTGGTGACTTAAACCACAGATATTTATCTTCTCACAATCCTGGAGGCTGGAAGTCTGCAATCAGGGTGACGGCATGGTCAGGTTCTGGTGAGGGCCCCTTTCCTTCTCACTCTGTGCTCTTTCTTGTGTGTGGAGAGACAGAGAGCATGAAAAAGCCCTCTACTGTCCCTCTTAGAAGGGCACTAATCGCATAATAAGAACTCCACCCTCCAGACCTCAGCTAACCCTAGTTATCTACTCCAGGCCCCAATCTCAATACCATCACATTGATGGTTAGGGCTGTAACACTGGGATATGGTGTAAGACACAAACATTCAACCCAAAGCAATCATGTCCACACTGTTGGGACTCCAATCCCACTTTTGCCACTGAGTCATTATTTAACCACTGTACCTCAGTTTTGTCCTCCTTAAAATGAGGAAAATATACCTTATAGGGTTACTGTTGGACTTAAATGAATTACTAAATGTAAGAAACTTTACAAGATTCTTGGCACATGGTAAGTGCCACACATATTACCCATAACTAACTGATTTTTTAGACTATCGACTATAACCAAAATTCTTATTCAAACATCTTGGACGTAGCTAACAGTGACATGTGATGATGACTTCTGAATGAGTTTTGAGAAGAAACTGAGTCCCAAAGAGTGCAACTTTCTCCCACTATCAGAAGGCCTACACACCACTCTTCTCAGAAAGGTGGGAGAATTGAGCTGTGCTATGGAACTCTCAGATTACATCGGGAACAGGTTGCTGATCGGTGACAGATAGCAAGTGTTAATAGCGATGTTGGTGCTGAGACAAAGCTGACATCTCTTCATCCTGCTCCAACACAAGCATCATTCCCTTGTGTCCAATGCCCATTGGCTATCTTCTATTTTAATTAATTGATGCAGGTAAACTTTATCTTACAATGTGGTGGCAAGTCTTGCTTCTTATCTTTACAGAACTTCACTCAGGACACACTCAGATATTGCTCTTTGATCATGAAGGATGTTCACCAGCAATTTAGTGCCCAAATAGACAAGAGAAAAGGGTAATGATCACTCATGAAAAATGTTGTTCACATAACTGCACATCAAACTGCTGAACTGAGTGCCTGCCTGAGTTAGGGCCCCAGGAAGAAGCAGGTGACTCTTAGCCTAAATTGTGCTCCAGAGCCTCAACTGCTTCTGCAGGGATGGGGAGGGAATGAGGCCACCTCCATTACACAGAGGGGAACTGCCAAGGCCATTTGCTTATTTTATCCTTATCACTGAGAAAAGGAATTTCAGAGCTGGAAGTCCTGGAAGTCCTGGAGACCATCTTGGCACTCAGTCATTTCTGTAGCCTCCCAGATGGCAGAATTCATAAGCTGGAGACATCTAGTTATTGTTGCTGCTGTTGATAGACTCCTCACCCCCCAACACGGGCCTCACAGGTGCTAAAGACAAGTGGTTACCCACAGGGTTTAATGGCAGTGACCCTGTGAGGGACAGGGTCCTGAGCCTGTACTTTTCTACATGGAATTAATGAAAATGTAGAGAACAGAAGTTGTGGAATGTATATACACACGAACACATCCTGATTAAGAGCTATTTTATCTCACTGAAAAGTTCTTATCAACCACTTATTGGGGCATTCAGAACATCCTTTGAAAGGCCAGTATGATCTGAAGATTCATGGATCCTAAATTAGGGTACTTCCTGTGGGTAGCTGCATTAAACCAAATGATCAAGAATATCAAGACACAACCTCCTGGATCTTCAATCTCACCTAAAGATTTGGAGAACATATCATTTTATATTAAAACCAATAACATTTTCAGAATACATTTGAATAATTTCTTTATACCTAAAACTGAGTCTTTAAATAAGTATCATTTTTGGGATGCAATGCCATAGGATACATATTGAGGTGTCTTCTCTTTCTCTTACCCTGTTAGAGGCATTTCAGGACAAGTTTGAGGAGCATGGAATTAACAGTCATCAATGCATTGCTGGGTTTGAAAATGATTTATATCAATCAGTAGAGGACCTCCACTGGTGATGTCAGCAGGAGGTGAGGATGTTCAGGTAGACATGGAACACTTTGAATCCCCAACCTTGAACAACATTATGACTGTGCTCATAGCCAGGCTTCCCTTGCTTGTGGTCATTGCTGTGAATCAAGGTTGTTTTGCCTTCCATGCAGTGGATTTGCTGAGGTTCTTCTCAGTCCGTATCTCAGAATTGAGATGTGTGAGAAAGATTCTTAGGAGGGGAGAAATATCCTCTTGGGGACACGACCATTAACTGCTGAGTAGCAGTGCATATGGACCAGGGGAGGAGAGTGGCAGCACTCACAGGGACGGTCTCAGCAGTGGAGCACAGTGGCAAAGAGTGAGGACTTAAGATTCAGATGAACCTTGCCTGGAACTGTGCCTCCGTGCCTTAGACTGCAACACTTAAGAGGTTAGTTAACCTCTCTGTGTCTCACTTCCCCTCTCTGTAAAACCAAGACAGCAGTAGAACCTGCCTCACAGAACTGCCCTGCCTAGCATAGTTAGCTGTGCTCCTAATTCCACACGTTCCTTTTCACCAGAAGCCCAAGAAGCCATGCAACGAACACTTCAAAACTAAGCATACGCTTCTTCTTTCCTCAAATTCTACTTCTCCACCTACATATATCTGTACAGTGCCTTGCACTGATCTTAAAACAGTTCTGGCTGTAAAATCACTTAGCTGGAGCCAATGAGGTAAGAGGCTCGAACACCGTACCAGGAATCTGACCCCTGCAGGCTGGCCACAATCCATCCCGCAGGCAGCCTTTCCAGAGCTGAAAAATCCAGGGAGCCACTTTATGAGACATTTTTCTTAATGTTTTCTTTAACTCTTACAACTGCGACTGAAATTTAGCAGCCGCTTATAGCCCCCAAGATTCTTTCCCTTTCTCTCTCTCTCCCTCCCTCTTTCTGTCACTCTTTGTGTGCCTTTACACACCAAACTTCATTTTTTTTTTTAATAGAACGATGTTCTTGGGGAAAAAAGATTTAATGAAGATATCATGGTAACACCAATGAAAATTGTAAAAAATGTCCAAATTTAAAAGTTAAAATCATGCTATCTACTTTTAACATTGATTTATTTCCTTTATAAAATGAATAATGTTACAACCATTACAACCATGCCTTCCTTTCACCAGCAGTTTTTGAACACTTATTGCATGTCAACCTCTTGTTTACTTCTCAGAGACACAAATATGAAGAAAGCACAGTCCCCAAAGCTTACTGACAGGCACAGGCTCTACACGTATGACAGAATTGGACGTGTATCTGAGACTAGTGTTTTATTTATATACACACACAATCCTCCTGGGTGCACAGGAGGATTCACCAGCACACTCTGCAATCACTACAAACTTCCAACAAAAGTTTTCCAAATCATAAACACATTCAAATTTAGTCTAAAATCAACTCTCACTTTCTCCCCCTTTTCCCTAGTACTTCCTCTTTTCATCAATGACACACTGCCCTCAGGCATAAGTGAGAGGTGGGTCTTGGTTTCAGTTTCTACTTTCTTCTATCCATACCCCTTCCTGGGTACTCCAACATATATTATTTCAAAACCCTTGTGATAGAGATACTAATTATTCCCATTTCACAGATGAAGCAAATAAAGCTCAGGGGTTCAATCCAATATCATACAGCAAAGAGCCCAGGCAAGATTTGAATCCAGGCCTCTCCAATGCTAGAGTCTGTGGCTGTTTCATGGTATCATATATATTTATATATTTTTTAATAAAATTTTTATGAGAGACTGTCTATATTGCTCAGACTGGAGGGAAGTGGCTATTCACATGTGTGGGCCCACTACTGATCAGCGCAGGAGTTTTGATCTGATCTGTTTCTGACTTGAGCTTGTTCACCCCTTCTTAAGCACCCTAGTGGTCCCCTGCTCCCAGGAGATCACTATATTGATGTCAAACTTAGCGCCAGTAACCTGTCAGTGTCACATTCTACAGCCCAGAACTCCTGGGCTCAAGCAAGCCATCCTCTGGCAGACCTATATGCTTAGTAGACAACGGCTTTAGTTTCTACTTCATAACTTACTAATATTTTCTATATTATGATTTGCTATAATTTTAATAACTTTTATTTTCATCAATTACAAGCCTTACAATTTGTATAAAATAGCTTCAATTTTTAGCCCAGCAATCCTAGTCTGACTTTATCTCAATCTCATACACATTTATTTTACTACATTCCTGACTATTGTCTTTTTCTATGTTGCTTAAAATGTAACAGTTTAAAATGATAAATGAAATAATTGGACTGTTTTCAAGGAATGTTGCTATTCCTCCAGCACACTGCAGCTGTGCTATGTGAGCAACCAGTCATGCATCACTAATAAACCAAAAGCTGCTGTATCTTGGTGCTCTGTTAATAAGCAACACAGAGTTCATTCATAAATGGAAGATTGGGAATCTAAACAGTCCATCACATTTTACTGGATTTCATGGTTCCTCACTATGCCTTAGTAGGACAAGTCCTATTAAGTTTGATACCTACGAAGTCAAAAATAAAGTTAATCTTCAAATCATACCAGAGGGGACAGCGGTTTATGAAATACAGAGGCATATACTTAATAATAGAGATGGGTTTTGAGAATGCAACCTGAGGGGATTTTATTATTGTGGGAACATCCTGGAATGTACTTACACAAACCTAACCAGTTGCTTTGCCTCTTCCACCTGTTTCCCTTCAGCTCCTCTTTCCTCACTAGAGCAAGGAAGCCACTCCACAGTCCACCTTTCAGCACTAATTAATTATACCACCCCCAGCTTCTCTTGTACCAAACACACAGTATTTTATCCCACCATGATCCATACCTCATGAAGACACTCATGGGTGCTCTGCTGCTTCTTGGTATCACCTACATTAGCAACTGATATGGCTAGAATGGAGGCATGGTTTCCCCACACGCCCCCTCCTTTTTAAGTGATTTCTGTCTTGGCCAACAGCTCTACTACTTCCCCAGCTTCTTGCTTAGGCAAAACTCTAGCAGATGCCTTTGATTCTTCTCTTTCCCTAACCTTTGAGAAATACAAATAAAATCTTAAGCTCCTTAGTCAACTGAAAAGACCCCTCTCTTGGCCAAGAGGATTCCAGAGAAACCTTAAAAACTGAATTATTGACCAACAGATGGGAGGTCAAGCGTGTCTCAGTATGCCCCTTCCTTATCAGCCTTTAACCAAAACTCCTTCCTAAGGAGAAAGCAGAGACCAGCTCTGGAAAATAAGAAATATATGACTCATTTCTTCATCATTTTTAGCCAATCATCTGAGGCTGCTACCAGACTCCTCTTCCTCTTCACTGCTTCCAAGTGACAGCTCACTAGTCACACAATGCATTTCTTTGTAAACAGTGACCACCATCTCTGGATATGCTTTGGCTGACTCTCAAAGGATGAGTGAGGGTTTTGGTGTCCTTCACTTTACCTTTTGATGTCAGAGGGCTAAAAACTCCACCTCAGATCACACTAATGCTGCCATTTTTTAAAACATGCAATCAATGAAGAGGCATTAAGAACTATTCCTGAACAGGTTTCTCTTCTCATAAATATTTGTAACTCCTCCTATAGCTCATTAAATATGTATATTTGACCACCCCACTCAGCATGCATTTCTGTATTGACTTCCATTCCCTCCAAGTGCTTCCTCTCAGCTATGCCTCCCAGCCAGCAGGACAGCCAACCCTCAGTCTGTAACCCTTCATGAGAAAGAAAGCTGTTTCCAAAATTTGAACCTCGTGATTCTTCAGTTGACAGCTTCTACTCCAGTCCCTCCACAGGTGCTATCATCCTATACACAGCCATGTTCCTCGTGTCCATCTGACTTCCAAATGCAAGTCATCACCAGCCACCTGGCCTCCCTGCCTCCACTCCTTCTCCTGTACCATCTATTTCCTACAGAGTGTCAGAGTCAGCTTTTATAATGAACATCAGAGGATGTCATTTTCCTGCTGAAGCTCTCCATAGGCTCTCCATCCCATCTTCAGGAAAAGTCAAATTTCTTGCTTGTCTTTTACAAAGACCCCCATGGTCTAGGTGCTGTGCACCCCTCTTCTCTCTTTTCTGCCACTCTCCCTACCACCTGCTCTTTCCTGCCTGCCTGGTTGACTGTGGCCCTGTCCTAAGAACATACCATATTCTGTGTCCCTGGCTCAGCTTGGCCTCCCTTGGCATGGGTAGCACCAGCTCAGATCTCTGCCGAGATGGTGCCTCCTCTGGGAGGCTTCTATGAGCTCTGTGATCTGCAGGAAGTACCCAGTTCCTCACTATTGTAATTCTCAACATAACCATAATATATTTTCAGGGGAGTATACCAGACACATTTATGTCTTACCTGGCAAAACTCTAAATAAATCAAGCCCTATATCCTCAATTCGTCAGATATACGCAGGCTCAGGGTGTTATATGTATTGTGGCATGTCACACCACAAGGAGCAGAAAGAACAGCTCCTCTAATACAGAATTGCCAGGGCACACCAGCAGGCCATCCTAAGCTGTCCTGGCTCTATGGAGCACCAGCATTCAGACTGGGAACCAATGCATGCATGGAGCCATGCTTGTTAGTAATAAATGTCTCTGGACTGATGCTAAAACCATATTTTATTGATAAGTCCAATATGTTTTAAGAAAACAGTCCCAAACTTGGGTCTAATATTACTAGCCACTTAATACTATGTGCTGTTTATGCTTTCAGCCCTGGATATTCTTTGAATAATATTTTCTATCAGGAGTTCTAAAATCCTTCAGTCCTCATATTGATGCAAAAAACTAAACACATGAACAAAATCTCTGTGCTTCACACAAAGTTACAATCCAATCCGTGGCCCCATACAGTCACCAGTATCATCAAATAGGCCACTACAGAGTAGGGGGATAGAGGGGCAGTTCCAAGCCATGAACAAGAGAGCATTACATTCTGTATGCACCGTGTCCCAGAATACTTGTGTGAAACAGGTGGAAAAAAAAAAAAAAAAAAAAGATGACTAATTTGTGTGTGTGTGTGTGTGAGAGAGAGAGAGAGAGAGAGAGAGAGAGAGAAAGAGAGAGGTGAAGTTTGTTGTTGACATTGTCTTTTAACTTACTTTTCATAGGCATCAAGAAAATTCTACCCCTAAAGCCAAATTAAATGTCTCATAACCAAAGAGATTAGAAAGTGGTATGCAAGATAGGCTCTGCATGGAAAGTACTCAAGCTGACAACACCTACTAATAAAAATGAGGAAAAGGCTTTGAAGGTCACACACCTCCGTCTTTTTAAAAGACTATGAAATCTCAAAATCAAGCAAACCACACACATACACAAAAACGATTCAGTACAACAAATCTGTTAAATATATTATGTTGGAATTTTTTAAAAATGTATCAGACAAAAGAAAACCTTCTTTGGCCAGTTTTTTTTTCTTTTCCCAGAGTGGGACACTTTGGCCATTCCTGTGAGACACTTATGCACTTAAATGCAGAGTCAGGAACTGTAGCATATTCCCTCCAACATCAGTTTGAACCAACCTCACAGAGTCCACTAGTGATATTTATGTACTGTAAGTTAATAAGGATGAAGGAAAGGATCAAATGGCTCAGATCTAAGAAGCAACTTCATTTCTACCCCATTTGGAATATAATGCACTTTCAATTATATCATTTTTGTGTGGCAGAACTTTGCCCTAAAGAAACATCAAATACATGTTGAGGAAAACCACAGATCACTGTAAAATTGAGTAAAGCAGTGAACAACATGTATTAAAACACACTTCTACTAAAGAAAGTAAATCTCAGGGACCATCTTTCGCTTCATAAGTCCCCTCAGGAAGAGACACAGCATGTTTCTAAGGAAACATGAGGTTCATTTCCTTATCCATAGCTTCACAGAGCACTTATGGCACCCTTTTATTGTTACAGACTCTCAATTCAGAGCTTTGCTGATTTGAAAAAAATGTATTTTAGGTTGTAATTTGGCAGACATAAATGGGAGTAATGCTTTAAAACAAATTTCATAACATCTACCATGTCATTTTTAACCAATATCTCCAATGTGTTCTGTTTCCACAGAACTTAAACATAGCTCTGTTCTTAAATGCTGAAAACATAGCTCTTTCTTTAGCTCTATGGAATATTCACTTTTAGCAATAGAAGGCTCCAACAGGCCAGGCACAATGGCTCATGCCTGTAATCTCAGCACTTTGGAAGGCCGAGGTGGGTGGATCACGAGGTCAGGAGTTTGAAACCAGCCTGGCCAAGATGGTGAAACCCTGTCTCTACTAAAAATACCAAAATTAGCCAGGTGTGGTGGTGGGCACCTGTAATCCCAGCTACTCAGGAGGCTGGGGCAGGAGAATTGCTTGAACCCAGGAGGTGGAGGTTGCAGTGAGCTGAGATCGTGCCACTGCACTCTAGCCTGGGTGACAGAGCAAGACTCTGTCTCTCAAAAAAAAAAAAAAAAGATTTTCCAAATATGTTTTTACCTCTACTCCACAGACTTATGCTCAAAATCAGTGTGTCCCACAAGAATAAAGAAAACAATTATTGTTTAAAATGTCATCTAAATCCCTAACATCCACTTCTGTCTCTTAGAGGCTTGAGTTAAAAATGGATCAATTTTGAGGATGGTCTGTTGGTCATCAGGACATAAGTACAAATACACATCTGGGGAAAAAATATCTACAGCATTCATTTTTTCCAGTGAATCACTGGAAAATATTTCATTAAAATACAATCCTAAAATTGATATAGAAATTATTTTTAAAATTTAATTGATGTATAATTTTCTTCTACCTAATATTTGAGTGCCAAATATTCTATTAAGTGTTTAAAGAAAGACAAAAGATAAAAAAGATCTATCTCCACTTTCAAAGTAAATTGAGTTGTAGGCAACTATAAAGTGTTGTGCTAATGATATATATTTGGAAGTTGTTTTTGAAGCCTTGGTATATACGATGTAAAATAGAGAGAAAGTAAAACATTTTTAAAGTACAAAAAATTGAAGAAAAAATTCTTCAGCCCAATTTAAGAGATGAGCGATGGAGAAGAATAAACTAATGAAACAGCAGTAAGGAAAGCTAGAAAAGAATTATGCTTCAGGAGCAAAAGACAAAACATTTTTAGAAGGAATGAATGGTCAGAAGTAAGTGCTGCCAGGAGAGCGACCATCATGAAGGTTAACGAGAAGTCACACATTTAGGAAGGAAGATGCAGAGGAGACAGTGACAACATGCCACAGCAAAAGAGCTAGGGTGCACGAAAATCTATACCAAGTCTCAGATAATTGTCCTTTATTAGAAAAACACTAATCCACCAATGGGCCTCAAGCAAGGGTGAACAGGGTTATGATGAAAGCACAGCTCAAAGTTTTTTCTAAGAATTGTGAAATTACTGCTTAAAGAGTTCTATAGCCACAAAATAGAGAAAAGTATGTGATTTAGAAAAAAATACTAGGGGATTTTTCAAGCAAGCTTTCATACAATCTTTCATCTAGGGTATTTTTCATCCTTTCAATATAAAGATGTAACATTTTATTAATTTTAATTAATCATTTAAATTATACATATGACAAAGGATGAGCAAACAAATTTAACATCAACTAAAAGACATTAATCTGTATTAGGATGTGGAGAAAAAGCTCAGGGCTGAAGCAACAACAACAAAAACAGTAAAACAAATTACTGTCTGGAGGTGGTATACAAATGAAATTTAAATATTTGTGGAGGATGCAAAAAGGATGTTTCTGTTATGTGGTAGAAATTGCACTGCTTCTTGGCATAGTCACTGAGAGGTCATAGAAACAAAATGCCTTGTTTAGGTGAAGAAGAGAAGGAAACTTCAGAAATAGTCTTTCAATAAAATTTTCATCTATACAAATGACCCTATAAAACTTGCAAGTTTCTATATACTGCAAGGTTGAATAACCCAACTGCAAAATGTTTGAGAACATTGCATATTCCCAGCCACATCGACTCTCTTGATTAGTGACTGCAGGCAATGTCCATACTTTATTGCTTCCTCTTCCGTTTTAGCTTTTTATGAACTTGATAGAGAAAAAAGGGAAGTCTTTTTATCAGCCAATTTCTGAAATTTTATACAAAATATTTATAGGCATCTTTTAGACAAAATTCTTTAATCAGATAAACTCTGGTGTTACTAAATTCACAGTCAATATATTGTTTTGGCCCTACCCTGAAATTGCAGATAGAATTTTACAACATGCAAAAGCAATTTCACTTTTGTAAAGTTAAAAAAAAGACTGAAATATTTGAGCATTCTTACAGAGCAATCATGGCACTCTGTCTTGCTGATCTGTGGCTCCATTTTTAGGAAGAAGACTGTTTATCCATTCTGCAAATGTTGGTGGTCCTTAGTATCTGGGCTCTGTTTCTTTCTGTCTCCTTCCTCCATCTCCATTGGTAGTGCTGGTACCATTCTTCTATGACCTCAAATATCACCCAAATGGCAGTAATAGCCAAGTCAGTGTGTTGAAATAAATTTCTAGATTATTTATTACATAAGCAGCCCACTGAAATATTTATTCAAAAGTATTCCATTGAGAGTCAAAAACATATTGATATGATTATTACTGGTCTGTTAGAGAAAACAAACTAAAAAAACAAACTGGCAATTCTCAATAAGCAAATCAAAACTTAGATGTGATTATAACCTAAAGGGCTCACAGGACATATGTGAGGAAAGCTTCTGTCTCAAGGGCTGCATATGGAAGACATGTAGTACTTAGATTTGTTGTCTTTCTTTCCTCCTCTTGTCTGAGTTTAGTATTAATAAAAGTTGGGCCGAGACAAACTTTTTTTACAATCTTATGGGCTATTTTCAGTGTAAACTTTTAGAAGTAGAATATACATAAAAAAACAGCACAGATCAAATACATGCATCTCATTTTCAAAAAATGAATACACGTGGACAGCACTTATATTTTTAAAAAGTCAGAAGCTGCCTCCTCATACCCTTTCCACTTCTCTCTCATTGTCCCTCAACCCAGGCATAACTACTTTCCTGACCTTAGACATCATAAATGAGTTTTGCAGGCTTTGGAACTTTATCCAAATGAGTCATACAGAATGGATGTTCGCAGAGCCTACTTAGATATTATGGATTCTTGACAGGTATATAAAAAGTGTTGCAGATAAGCCCAACAAATATCTGGGCTGGTGGTGCAGGGGCAAAAGAATTTACCAAGACAGTTGTAGATGAAGAAAGGTAGACTTATTAGAGAAAGTATAAAAATATGTTGCAAGAAAGCAATGAGCACATCAGCATGAGAGAAGCCAACTGCAATGAAACAAAGGCTTGCTGGAGATTTTATAGGATAGCACTTATGCTGTGTGCTGAAGAGTGCTTTGTGCAGTACTGACAACACCAAAGTTGCAAGTGAGCTAACTTGCAGGTGCCTGGTGATAAGTTGGGTGCAGGAGGGCTACATGTTCTAAATCATGAAGAAAAGCAGACTTATAGCTTATCTGCTTTCTCTTTTTGCTTTCCCCCCGTCTTGCCAGGCTGACTCCTTTTTCCCAGTACGACTCCATAAAAAGTGTTCTGGGTCAGCTAGCTGGTCAGCTGTTGTCAACGTGCCTGAGCTGATTATTCTTTTCTTTGTAAATTTGACCCTACAATTAGCAACCAGCAAAACCATATAAAGCCTCTGGAATACTAAGCAGCTGTGGATTAGAAGTTGCCTCATGTTTTTCCACCATTTTCCAAATGGATAACCTGGTTGACTAGTCTTGGGCCATAGATCCAGACCCCAGAAGTGGCACAGAGGTAGAACCAGCACCATTTGAATGTATGTTCTAAAAGAGGGCAAAGGATTAAGGGTCTGTGATCAGAAGAAAGGGAAATGAATGCAGAGCAAGCAGAAGATGACAAGATGCCACTGCACCCTGCACAAAAGATGTTTTTGCTACTGCTGAGCAAAGTGGTAAGATTTGTCTTCTGAGGACACTGAAAAGTATCTGTACATTTAAATATGCCCTTCTTTCAGTTTCCACCTTTCATTGAAATCAGGTCACAAGCATTACAGAAGTATTGTGACTCAAAGTTCACATAGGAGCACAGACAAAAGCAACCTAGATTTCTCTTTAGCCAAAGAAATGCCAAACATGTATGATAGCTGGTTGCTCAAAGTTCATAAAATGGCTGGCAAGATGGCCGAATAGGAACAGCTCCAGTCTGCAGCTCCTAGCGAGACCAATGCAGAAGGTGGGTGATTTCTGCATTTCCAATTGAGGTACTCTGTTCATCTCACTGGGACTGGTTAGACAGTGGGTGCAGCCCACAGAAGGCGAGCAGAAGCAGGATGTAGTGTCACCTCACCCAGGAAGTGCAAGGAGTGGGGGGCCAAGTGGCAGTGGCCAGACTGCCTCTCTAGATTCCTCTTCACCTGGCAGGGCATCTCTCAAAGAAAGGCAGCAACCCTAGTCAGGAGCTTATAAATAAAATTCCCATCTCACTGGGACAGAGCACCTGGGGGAAGGGGGCAGCTGTGGGCACACCTTCAGCAGTCTTAAATGTTCCTGCTTGCCACCTCTGAAGAGAGCAGCGGATCCTGACAAGGAAGGCTCTATCAGCACAGCACTCGATCTCTGCTAAGGGACAGACTTCCTCCTCAAGTGGATCACTGACCTCTGTGCCTCCTGACTGAGAGTGACCTCCCTACAGGGGTTGACAGACAACTTATACAGGAGAGCTCTGCCTGGCATCAGGCTGGTGCCCCTCTGGGATGAAGCTTTTAGAGGAAGGAGTAAGCAGCAATCTTTGCTGTTCTGCAGCCTCTGCTGGTGATACCCAAGCAAATAGGGTCTGGAGTGGACCTCCTGGAAACTGCAGGAGATCTCCAGAAAAGGGGCCTGTTAGAAGATAAACTAACAAACAGAAAGCAATAACATCAACATCAACAAAAAGAACCCCCACATAGAAACCCCATTCAAAGATCATCAGCCTCAAAGATCAAAGGTTGATAAACCCATGAAGATGAGGGAAAACCAGCACCAAAATCCTGAAAATTCCAAAAACCAGAGTGCCTCTTCTCCTCCAAATGATTGCAACTCCTCTCCAGCAAGGGCACAAAACTGGACAGAGAATGAGTTTGAGAAATTGACAGAAGTAGGCTTCAGAAGGCAGGTGATAACAAACTTCTCTGAGTTAAAGGAGTATGTTCTAGCCCAATGCAAGGAAACCAAGAACCTTGACAAAGGTTATAGGAATTGCTAATAACCAGTTTAGAGAAGAACATAAATGACCTGATGGAGTGGAAAAACAGAGCACGAGAATGTCGTAAAGCATATACAAGTATCAATAGCCAAATCTATCAAGCAGAAGAAAGGATATCAGAGATTGAAGATCAACTTACTGAAATAAGATTTGAAGACAAGAAAAGGAACAAACAAACCCTCCAAAAAATATGGACTGGACCAAACTTACAATTGACTGAGTCCCCTGAAAGTGATGGGGAGAGAGTTGGAAACACATTTCAGAATATTTTCCAGGAAAACTTCCCCAACCTAGCAAAACAGGCCAACATTCAAATTCAAGAAATGCAGAGAACACCACTAAGAACACATTCAAATTCAAGAAATACAGAGAACACCACTAAGTTGTTATCGAGAAGAACAACTCCAAGACACATAATCTTCAGATTCTCCAAGGTTGAAATGAAGGAAAAAATGTTAAGGGCAGCCAGAGAGAAAGGTTGGGTTACCTACAAAGGGAAGTCCATCAGACTACCAACAGATATTCTGCAGAAACCCTAAAAGCCAGAAGACAGTGGGGGCCAATATTCAACATTCTTAAAGAAAAGAATTTTAAACCCAGAATTTCATATCCAGCCAAACTAAGTTTCATAAGTGAAGGAGAAATAAAATATTTTCCAGACAAGCAAATGCTGAGGGATTTTGTTACCACCAGGCCTGCTTTACAAGAGCTCCTGAAGGAAGCACTAAATATGGAAAGGAAAAACTGGTACCAGCCACTGCAAAAATACATGAAAATATAAAGACCAATGACACTATGAGGAAACTGCATCATCCAATGTGCAAAATAACCAGCTAGTATCATGATGACAGGATCAAATTCACACATAACAATTTTAACCTTAAATGTAAAAGTGCTAAATGCCCCAATTAAAAGGCACAGACTGGCAAACTGTATAAAGAGTCAAGACCTATCTGTGTGCTGTATTCAGGAGACCCATCTCACATGCAAAGACACACATAGGCTCAAAATAAAGGGATGGAGGAATATGCACCAAGCAAATGGAAAGCAAAAAAAGCAGGAGTTGGAATCCTCATCTCTTATAAAACAGACTTTAAACAAACAAAGATCAAAAGAGACAGAGTAAGGCATTACATAATGGTAAAGGGATCAACGCAACAAGAAGAGCTAACTATCCTAAATATATATGCACCCAATACAGGGGCACCTGGATTCATAAAGAAAGTTCTAAGAGACCTACAAAGAGACTTAGACTCCCACATAATAATAGTGGGAGACTTTAACACCCCACTATCAATATTAGACAGATCAATGAGACAGAAAATTAACAAGGATATTCAGGACTTGAACTCAGCTCTGGACCAAGTGGACCTAATAGACATCTACAGGACTCTCCACCCCAAATCAACAGAATATACATTTTTCTGAGCAACACATAGCATGTATTCTAAAATTGACCACACAATTGGAAGTACAACACTCCTTGGCAAATGTAAAAGAACAAAAACTATAACAAACAGTCTCTAAGACCACAGTGCAATCAAATTAGAATTCAAGATTAAGAAACTAACTCACAACTGCAAAACTACATGGAAACTGAACAACCTGCTCTTGAATGGCTACTGGGTAAAAAACGAAATTAAGACAGAAATAAATAAGTTATTGAAATCAATGAGAACAAAGACACAACATATCCCAACCTCTGAGACACAGCTACAGCAGTGTTTAGAGGGAAATTTATAGCACTAAATGCCCACATCAGAAAGTGAGAAAGATCTAAATTCGACACCCTAACATCACAATTAACAGAACTAGAGAAGCAAGAGCAAACAAATTCAAAAGCCAGCAGAAGACAAGAAATAACTAAGATCAGAGCAGAACCGAAAAAGATATAGACACAAAAAACTCTTCAAAAAATCAATGAATCCAGGAGCTGGTTTTATGAAAAGATTAACAAAATAGACAGACCACTAGACAGACTAATAAAGAAAACAAGAGAGAAGAATCAAATAGACACAATAAAAAATGACAAAGGCGATATCACCACTGATGCCACAGAAATACAAACTACCATCAAAAAGTACTATAAACAACTACATGCAAATAAACTAGAAAATCTAGAAGAAATGGATAAATTCCTGGACACATACAGCCTCCCAAGACTAAACAAGGAAGAAGTCAAATCCCTGAATAGACTAGTAACAACTTCTGAAATTGAGGCAGTAATTAATAAACTACCAACCAAAAAAAGTCCAGGACCAGATGGATTCACAGCTGGCTTCTACCAGAGGTACAAAGAGGATCTGGTATCATTCCTTCTGAAACTATTCCAAACAACAGATAAAGAAGGACACCTCCCTAACTCATTTTATGAGGCCAGCATCATTCTGATTCCAAAACCTGGCAGAAACACAACAAAAAAAGAAAATTTCAGGCCAATATCCCTGATGAACATTGACAAGAAAATACTCAATAAAATACTGGCAAAATGAATCCAGCAGTACATCAAAAAGCTTATCCACCACGATCAAGTTGACTTCATCCCGGAGATGCAAGACTGGTTCAACATACACAAATCAATAAACATAATCCATCACATAAACAGAATCAATGACAAAAAACACATGATTATCTGAATAGATGCAGAAAAGGCCTTCAGTAAAATTCAACACCACTTCCTGCTAAAAACTCTCAATAAACTAGGTATTAATGGAACATATCTCAAAGTCGTAAGACCTATTTCTGTTAAGCACATAGCCAATATCACACTGAATGGGTAAAAGCTGAAAGCATTCCATTTGAAAACAGGCACAAGACAAGTATGCCCTTTATCACCACTCCTATTCAACATAGTATTGGAAGATCTGGCCAGACCAATCAGGCAACAGAAAGAAATAAAGGTATTCAAATAGGAAGAGAGGAAGTCAAATTGTCTCTGTTTGCAGACAACAAGATTGTGTATTTAGAAAACCCCATCGTCTCAGCCCAAAATCTCCTTAAGCTGATAAGCAACTTCAGCAAAGTCTCAGGATACAAAATCAGTGTACAAAAATCACAAGCATTCCTATACACCAACAATAGACAAGCAGAGATCCAAATCATTTGTGAACTCCTATTCACAATTGCTACAAAGAGAATAAAATACCTAGGAATACAACTTACAAGGGATATGAAGGACCTCTTAAAAGAAACCACAAACCACTGCTCAAGGAAATAAGAGAGGACACAAACAAATGGAAAAACATTCCATGCTCATGGATAGGAAGATTCAAGATCATGAAAATGGCCATACGGTCCAAAGTAATTTAAAGATACAATGCTGTTGACTTGTATCAATAGCTACCATTGACTTTCTTCACAGAACTAGAAAAAAAAAAAAAAAAAAAAAAAAAAAAAACCCTACTTTAAATTTCATATGGAACCAAAAAAGAGCCCATATAGACAAGACAGTCCTAAGCAAAAAGAACAAAGCCGGAGGCATCACGCTACCTGACTTCAAACTATACTTCATGGCTTCAGTAACCAAAACAGCATGGTACTGGGACCAAAACAGATGTATAGACCAATGGAACAGAACAGAGGCCTCGGAAATAACACCACACATTTACAACCATCTGATCTTTGACAAACCTGACAAAAACAAGCAATGGGTAAAGGTTTCCCTATTTAATAAATGGTGCTGGAGAAATTGGCTAGCCATACACAGAAAACAGAAACTGGACCCCTTCCTCATACTTTATTTAAAAAAATTAACTCAAGATTGAATAAAGACTTAAATGTAAAACCTAAAGCTATAAAAACCCTAGAGAAAACCTAGGCAACACCATTCAGGACATAGGCATGGGCAAAGACTTCATGACTAAAACACCAAAAGCAATTGCAACAAAAGCCAAAATTGACAAATGGGATTTAATTAAACTAAAGAGCTTCTGCTCAGCAAAAGAAACTATCATCACAACGAACAGGTAACTTACAGAATGGGAGAAAAATGTTGCAATCTACTCATCTGACAAAGGTCTAATATCCAGAATCTACAAGGAACCTAAACAAATTTAAAAGAAAAAAATCAAACAAACCCATGAAAAAGTGGATGAAGAATATGAACAGACACTTCTCAAGAGAAGACATTTATGCATCCAACAAACATATGAAAAAAAGCTCATCATCACTGGTCATTAGAGAAATGCAAATCAAAATCACAATGAGATACCATCTCATGCCAGTTAGAATGGCTATCATTAAAAAGTCTGGAAACAAGAGATATTGGAGAGGCTGTGGAGAAATAAGAAAGCTTTTTCACTGTTGGTGGGAGTGTAAATTAGTTCAACCATTGTGAAATACAGTGTGGCGATTCCTCAAGGATCTAAAACCAGAAACACCATTTGACTTTTCATAATGTACATAAAAAATAAACACTGTTGTTTGAAACCTGCTTTACCATAAGAAAGATTCGGCTCACGTACACAAGATTGCAGTTCAAGCACAAAGTCTGCTTATTCCTTCTAACTCTCCATTTATTGTTTAAAAATTAAATTGCATTGAAGGGTAAGTCACTTCAAATAAAATTTATTAAGTGCAAAATGTTCAGGAGTGTTAACCATTTCTCAGATGCCTGGTTTATTATCACTGTAGGTGCTATCCAGAGTCACAAAGTGAGGAGACTCACAGCTTAGAGACTGACTCCAGGAGAAATTCCAGCTACTCTTTCCCTGACTGGCCAAAAAGCTGATTCTTTCTCTCTAAGCCTATTTCCTGAGGTTGCAGATTACTGAATGAGCTGATGCTAAAGTTATTATGCATGTAATTGAATACAGTAAAAATATATTTTCATAAATATATTCTGTCTGACACACAGTAAGTTTTCAATAAACAACAAAGTCTTATTTACATGCCTTATTTTCTTTAATTTCCATAAAAAAATCCAAGGATATTATCTCCTTCATACACCTGAAAAGCTGAGGCTCAGAAATAACACAGGCATGGCTAATATGGACAATAGACTCAATGCCATAAATGATTTAGGCATTAAGTAATTGAGTTCAAATCCTACTTTCAGTTACAATTTTAACTGAATAGAAAAGAAATCAGATTCGGGTCACTTTAATTTGGAAGGATTCAAGAGAATCTAGAGGCAATTTGATAAAGGTGCTGTGCTCATCACTGCGTATAGAAAGAATCTGAAACTACTTTAAGTAGCTTTCAACTTTAAAAAATCTACTTTATTTTTCATTTGTTAAATAGGAAAAGAAAACCAAAAACAAGTTGGTATTACAGGTAACAATGACAAGCAATTCTGTTACAAAATTATTGTCTGATAGATGCCTGAGTTTTCTGATTTTAGATCTCAAATATTTATAGGCTATGAGAACATACCTTGCTAGCACTGGTCAAGTCAATGTTTTTGACTCTTTTTTTATTATCAGTGAAGAGGGCTTTTTGTTATAGTTTTCATTTTTTTTGTTCTAGAAATTGCCTCAGACAGGGATTGATGTCAGGAGGCTTCAAGAAGAGAAATATACATGAATGGGGGACCCCAGGGTGCAGGTGACAATAGTCACAGGTATGGGAGAAACCAGGAAATCTTGCCATGTTAACTTTGCTCATCTCATCATGCTTTGTATTCAGATAAGAATGTCATCCAGAAACACAGCATGTTACTTCTTGTAAGTGAGTCTTACTGTTCCACAAAATATACAAGTTTAAAAGCCAGAATGGAAATTAGACTTCAACAAATAATTCAGCCAACTCCAATATTCAAGAAAACTGTACAAAAATATGCCACAATGTTATTTCAAACAGAAAGGCAAGCCTCTACTGATGGGACTTCCTCCTTGATGAGGCTGACTGCTCCTCACCAGACAGTCCTCGGGTTTCTGAAATATGATACTTGAAGAAAACTGGACTGAGTCTATTCAATATTGTATTTGAGATTAATTCCAATAAGCTTAAGACATGCCCATTAGACATTTTCCAGGATGTTACTGCCTAAAAAACTAATAATCGCAACACTAAATAATTCTTTACAAGGTTTGTAAACCAATCTGCAACTTTAGGTGTAGTAAAACAGTTAAACATGCTATACTAAAGATTTTGTTTTTAAAAAGCATTTACTTCCTTGGCTGACCACGTGCTTGTGAAGCTAAGGAAACATCTTGACAGCCTCACTTGGGTGGAGAGGAGCTTCCTTTGCAAGAGCTGCCCAAAATGCCAACTCACACACAGCAGACACTCTCTGAGTGCCCCATTTGGGTTGGGCTTTGAAGCTGGCTTTATACAGGGTCTCAACAATCACACAGAGACTTTTAGGTTTTGTTTACTTGTCAAATAATAAAGCAATAAAAAAGACTTTTGGTTTTGTTTGCCTTTTTGTCTTTCTAGTCTATCTTTCATGCCAGCAGTAGGATTTTGAGGGTGGTTTTCCTCCTTTGGCTAAACCATTCCCAGCATCACAGTAGCAACCACAGCATTCAGATGAGAAAGCTGTCTCTTTGATGGATCCTTTTAGGAGCACACTTGCTGCTATCCCAGAAGCCTCTGACAAATGTGTCCCCATGTCTCTTGGCTTCATGAACCAATCACTACAGAAGGGATGGGATTAAGTTTTTCCCAGGAATAAGGGGGAAAGTCACAGCACATATGGGAACAATTAGGAAAGGGTGAAGAAGAATGGATGCTAAGGCAAGCGAAAATGGCCACACACCACAGAACTTAACCTGAAAACAAGTCCTCTCCTGACCCTAGGCAGATTCCCACTCTAAATCTCTCCTCCACTGACATTCTCAGCTGTATCTTCAGTGTATCATCTTCTCCTATAACACCCGATGACAGCTAAAACATTCTAGTGGAGTCATATTTTAGGTGTTTTGGAGCAGTGGTTCTCAAAGTTTAAAGGAAAAATGACCTGAAGACTTATTACAATTTAGGTGCTGGTGTGCCACACCCAGAGGTTCCAAATTCACTTTGTGTGTGTGTGAAAGGGGTGGGGGGCGGAGAGAGAGAGACAGAGAGCGAGAGAGAGATTGCCTGCAGGTGGAGGGGTTGTCATTTTAACAAGCAATCCAGATTATTTGAATGGAGGTAATCAATGGACCTTGCTGAGAAACATCCAATTTAGAACTTATAAAATGTTAAAACTACGTAGCCAAAAGAATTTGGAGTTTAAATCACAGCAATCTTTCTATTCATGAAGGTTTAAAAATAATTCATCACTCCAGGAAAAAGAAGAGCATGCATGTTTTAGATTTTCCACAGGTTGTTATATATTTTCCAGAATCCTCTCAGGTAATTAGGGTGAGTGGTATTATTCTGACTTTGCTGATTGGGATATTAATGCAGGTAAAGGGATTTGCCAAAGGTTATATAACTTCCTGGGGCGTAAACCCTGCCAGGCCTCCTGACTTTTGTACAGAGGTCAAGTAACATGGCATTCCCTCTACCACTACTAAAGTCAAAAGCATTGGGAAAAGTATGCAGAAAATATAAACACATTTCCTAATCTAATTTTGGATCAAGATTTCCTCATCTCTCCAACTCTCTATCAGTAGGCAACTTTGGGGGAGGCAGTGAGCGAAAAAGAATTTAGTCATATTCTACCTTTAAGTATTTGCCTTGGGGACCCATTACAGGGAAACTTAAATCTCACAGATATGTTACTGGGGGGAAAACACATAGTCCCCTACAGAAAAACATTATCACATATTTTCCATAGCTGAGGGTTTGACTGGCATTAATCAGAACAGATCAATCTGAGTTTTTAACTTACTATAGATATAAGCTTGAGAAGAGACAAAGGAAAAACAGGGCTCTTTTTAAGATACCATAAATGTGGCATACTTTAAAGAGAGCAAGGATGCAGACGGCTTCTTTGATTTCAGAAACTTCAACTGGAACTTCCTAATGTGTTGTCTGGTTGGGTTTCACATACCATATCATGAGATTCTTTACAGAAGATAAAGACTCTTTGATAGCAAAGAAGAATTCTAATTCTACAGTCTACCTTTTCCTTTACCATCAAGAAAAAACCTGCATTCTCCCCCATGAGAAAAACTCCAAATATAATGAACAAAACAAAGAATTCTTTAATCAAATTAGTAAAAGAAACCCCCAGCAGAAACAGTGCATCTTTTTGAAGGTTAAAGATGTTATAGGCCAGGCACAGTGTCTCACGCCTGTAATCCCAGCACTTTGGGAGGCTGAGGCGGGTGGATCTTTTGAGCACAGGAGTTCGAAAACATCCTTGCCAACATGGTGAAACCTCGTCTCTACTAAAACTACAAAACTTAGCTGGGTATGGTGGCAGGCACTTTTAATCCCAGCTACACAGGAGGCTGAGGCAGGAGAATCACATGAACTTGGGAGGTGGAGATTACAGTGAGCTGAGATCACATCATTACACTCCAGCCTGGGCAACAAGAATGAAACTCTACCTCAAAAAAAAAGTTATGAATAGAGAAAATGTTTTGTGTGTCAAATCTCTCTGGCTTCTGGGTGAAAAATGCCATTTGCTATTACACATTTTAATTGTAGAGCATCAAATAACCATGTTTATTTGCCAAAAACCTACTGTTTAGTGAACTACAAAAAATGGTTTATAAAAATCACTAGTAGCTGGCCAAGTGTGGTAGTGCATGCATATAATCCCAGCACTTTGGGAGGCCAAGGTTGGTGGATCACCTGATGTCAGGAGTTTGAGATCAGCCTGACTAACATGGTGAAACCCTATCTCTATTAATATAAAAAATTACCCAAGTGTGGTGGTGCATGCCTCTAATCCCAGCTACTTGGGAGGCTGAGGCAGGAGAATCATTTGAACCTGGGAGGCAAAGGTTGCAGTGAGCCGAGATTGCGCCATTGCACTCCAGCCTGGGCAACAAGAGCAAAACTCACTCTCAAGAAAAAAAAGAAAAATCATCAGAAGCATTATTCAAATAGTAATTTTAAAAGCATGGTGGCTCACACCTGAAATCCTAGCACTTTGGGAGGCTGAGGCCAGTGGATCACTTGAGGTCAGGAATTTGACACCAGCCTAGCCAACATGGTGAAACACCATCTCTGCTAAAAATACAAAATTAGCCAGGCGTGGTGGTGCACACCTATAATCCCAGCTACTCCAGAGGCTGAGGCAGGAGAATCACTTAGAACCTGGAAGGTGGAGGTTGCAGTGAGCAGAGATCTTGCTACTGCATTCTAGTCTGGGCAACAGAGGAAGACTCTGTCTAAAAAAAAAAAAAAAAAAAAAAAAGTATTTTTGATAGCAGAGTTGTGCAGCGGAAGCGTGCTGGACCTATAAGGAGCAGTTTTTTCTAGAATACCCTTCATTTCTGAGCATTCACCAACCTAGAAACCTCGACAAATGGGTTTAGTTTGCCATTCACAAACCAAGTGACCCATCCTGTCAGCTGTCACTGTCCTCTAAATTAGAAAATTGTCTGTGGCAATCAGCTGTGGCCCTGCTTATTGTCCAGTACCAAAAAATTCCCCAAATAAAATATTTATCATAGCAGATCAACCCTGAACCAGAAGGAAGAGAGTACAAAACAGATATTCTAAGCCCCAATACCTTACCAAAAGATTGTTGTCTTAGAGCCGATACTTTGTTTTGTGGGGCTCAATCATACTGCTTTAAAATAGAGTTGCTTTCTTTAAACACACACAGTTTCTTTGTTGGAAATGCTCATTTTGCTACACTACAATCTTCTGGGTTTATTCAATCTCCTCTAATTTCCTCTATTGTCTGAATTTGGAAAAGAACTGAAAAGCACATTTCACATTTGTCCTCTTTTCTTACAAAAAGCAAAAATGCATTAGAGGGCAAGCACGCTCACTCGTGCAGGACAGGTCCATCCCACTTAGCATCCTCAGCGGAGGTCCTCTGCACCCTGGGATATTAGCCAATTGAGCCACCAGGTCAAAAGGCAAGCAACACTACTCAGGGCTACCTCACAAGAAACAGCTGCTGGACACAGTCTAGACTGCGGTCAACCCAGGGGTTTCATTTACTTCTGCAGAGTAAGTAAGGCAGAGATAGCAGACAGCTGTGCCATGCACAGACCTGCCCCTAAAATATGTATTCCTGGGTGGGAAACACCAATTAAAGTCTGACCCACTGTTCTTCCCTTTCCACTGGGTTCTGTGCCCCAGCATGAACATCCTCCTTTAAACGTGGGTGGAAACACCAGTGCAAACATCAATCTACTCAGTGCACACCCCTTGCAAAGAGTTGCCCCTTGGACCTAGGGTTGTGCAAACTGGCCTGCATCTGGAAGGAGGCCCAAGCAGGCCTTGGTAATGGGCATTTGGCTGTTTGAGAAAGAGGCCTGGGTTCCTGGGAGCCCAGAGAACACACTAGAAGTGGCTGTGTGCATCACAGCTTTTCACTCTGTGCAGAGAAATAACACCCAGCAAAGGAGGGCCAGTGCAGAGGTACCTAAAACATAGGGCCCAGCAGCCTGTTTTTGGGGTCTAAGGACAAGACGGCTGTGGGCAACCCCAGGGTGGGGTCTCTGGGATGAACCTGGAGACCTGAGCTTGCACAGCTTCCTTGGTAAATTGAGGAGGTGTGGACCACAAGATTGCCAAGCTCCTTTCTATCCGAACTTGATACTGTGAGATTCCATGATCCAGTTTGTCACAGTTGATGGCTCAATCTCATGCACTAGAAAAAGGTAGTATAAAAGAAAAAAATAAAAAGACATTCAAGTGAGTATAAAGGCCTTTAATCTCAGCCTCTCTAGTTCAAAGAGATACTGGTTCATAGAGCTGTTAGATTTAACTTCCACAGATGACTCAACAGAGGATAACTACTAATCGGAATACAACATCAAAACTATAACCAATATAGTCACTGGATTAAGAACAACTCAAAATAGTTCCAGTTTCCAAAGGGCCATAAAGTGTGCATATCAGTACGATGTGCAATTAACACATAATTTATTATGAAAATGTGGACATGCCGGGTAAGGAAGGGGGTTTAGGTTGACTTTTTATAATACTTTAAATGTAAAATGCCATTTCTGTGAACTGGATGATATCTTCCAGATTCTTTAATTTGGTTTACCTTCTGATAGATCTAGATAGAAACAGGTAGGACCAGCCTCTACTGAACCTCAATACAGTTGCAAAACACAGAAAGCCTGCTTGCCTACACATGTAGAAACATTGTTATCACAAGACACAGAAGGCAAACTTCCAATCCGGCATACTTACCTGTCCTCTCATATGTAGGGCAATAAGAATGGGGGACCAGATGGTTAAGTAGATGCCAAAGAACACCAGAGCAGTCAGTGTGCTTCCCCAGACAGCCAGCTGACTGAACTGCAGAGGAAAACAGTCACTTAGACAGTTTTCCGGCTGGACCGGCAGATTCACCCAAACTCCACCTGCCACAGAATGCCTGCATCCTAGCTAGCTCTCTCCTTATGGAAAGATTCTCATGACTCATAGCTTACTGGGGAGGTCAATCTTCCTAATTCCCTTGTCTCAGAATTTTTAACAATGACTTGAAGTTATGAGTGTCCCCAAAGTACTCTGAAGATGAACATGCTTTTGCTGTCATGGCTGGCCTTTCTCTCAAGATTTATACCATAGTGACAGCGGGCCCCTCTCAGTTCGTGGCAAGTGTTTGCTCTAACCTAAGGCTGTATACAACAAGGATTCATTAGTCTGGTAAGAGAGTGGCTGAATGGACAAAATCAATAAGATGTTTCTATTCATCATTTTGGGACTTCAATTGTTCAATTTGCAAAGAATTTTTTTAAAATCTGAAATGGATATTGCCTCTTAACAGTGTTTCTTTAAGCATCTACTGAGTTGTTCATTTTTCCTCCTTTGTCCTCTTAATATGATGATCCTTGACTTCTTTCTTTCTTCAACAACACACAATCTAATCTATATGCAAGTTCTGTTAGCTTTTAAAAAGATAAAATAAATCCAGGCTCTGACCACTTCTCACTGCCTCCTCCTCTAACATCCCAGGCTGAAGACATCATCACATTTAACCTGGATTAATTGCCACTGTCTCTTAGGGCAGTGGGCCCCAACCCACAACACAGGCCATGGACTGGTAGCAGACCATGGCCTCTTAGGAACCAGGCTGCACAGCAGGAAGTGTGCAACAGGTGAGCAAGCAAAGCTACATCTGCATTTACAGCCATTCCCTATCACTGGCATTCCCACCTGAAGTTCTGCCTCCTGTCAGATCAGCAGTGGCACTAGATTCTCATAGGAGCATGAACTCTATTGAGAACTGTGCATGCAAAGGACCTAGGTTGCGTGTTCTTTCTGAAAATGTAATGCCTGATGATCTCTCACTGTCTCCCATCACCCCCAGATGGGACTACCTAGTTGCAGGAAAACAAGCTCAGGACTCCCACTGATTCTGTATTATGGTATATAATTATTTTCTTATATATTACAATGTAACATATAAAAGAAATAAAGTACATAATAAATGTAATGTTCTTGAAGCATCCTGAAACCAGCTCCTAGGAGACTCATGGAAGTCCCCTTGTCCATGGAATAATTATCTTCCATGAAACCAGTCCCTGATGCCAAAAAAGTTGGGGACTGCTATCTTAGGAGATTACCTATTCCACACTGACTTATCACCTCATACTCATTTTTTTTTAGCAGAGCATTTAAACATCAGGCAGGTCATGATACTTCATGAGAGACAAAAATAAAGATTTAGATATAATCTTTAAATGCTGGAAATAATGAAAACGTCTAAAATAGGAGACTGCTGAAATAAATGATGGAACATCTATAAAACTTAATCTATAATCATAAACAATAATTGTGTTGAATTATATTTGAAGGCATAGAAATTGTGTCTAATCATTTTTTAATAATAAAGTCTTGTGTTCTGTAATGCATCATCTTATTTTAAAATACACACACACACACACACACACACACACACACACACACACATACATACACAGACATAGAACAATGTCTGGAAGGATCCCCAGCAAAGCATTAATAGTGACTGTCTCTTGATAAAATTATGGAAATTAATTTTTTTTAGTCTTTCTTTATTTTCTGTATATTTGGGTATGTATATGGTTTTTGTTTTTAAAATGAGACTTTACATTTGAAATGAGATGACTGTTGTAAGCTTAGAAGTGTATTAGGTGCCAAGCAAATAAATCGCCAAGAGAATTTGGATTGCAAATTTGCTCCAATAAAGATCAATCCACAATTCATACATATCAAATTTGAAATAAGATAGCCAGATGTTGTTTATTGTTTCCCCTAGGCTTAGAAATAAATCATAGCATGAAAATGTCTATACTGAATAGAGAAACAATTCTAGACAAAACTTACTTTAATTCAAGCTGTAGTCTCAAAACCAGCTTTCTGACAATCAATAACAAGAACATACTGTGGAAAGACAGAAGAGTTTGAAAAAACATGATTCTCAGTGAGTTATTTTCACTTTCCATTAGAAATCGCATGTCTCCACTCCAGATCTGCTTTCTCTGAGTCAGCTCGAGTTTGAAAATATAGCCATCTCAGCAGCTAACTCTCTAGGGGTTGTTTGTAGGGAACATACAGACAGAGTCACTTCCAGAAGAGCTCTCAATCTAATGATGGGCCTTCTCATAAATAGTAGAGAAAGACTTTCTGTTAGCTTGGATGATTTGGGAAACACCACCATTCTGAGTGGTAGATTCTGCAGGTAGATGTGAAATGGTCATTTGAAGAATGGAGAAATCTGCTAATCACCTGTCAAGAAACTTTGACTTTGTATTTCATAACCATTCAGGCCTTTAAAGGATCTATCAAATATATTTTGAGGAGTTAAAATAAGGAATAATAACAAGGGAGGTTGTATATATAGGGTTTAGAGAAGTACAAGTCACACATGAGCTACTTAAGAATGGCTCAGCAAACGGAGATAAACTTACTGTGTAAACAATATTTTCAACAAATAGATAGGCAGTGGCATGACCACTGGTCAACATGTATCTGAAAAAGAAAGAGGCTACTATTAACTTCCTAGATCCTGAGCATAGCCACCTATTTTATTCAAAATATTAAACATGGAACTTTAGGAACATCTATAAACTCACAGGGGCATTTCAAAATCCCATTCTCTGTGATTCTAATGCCAAATTTTGTTTCTAGTGCTAAAGTTTTTCATCTTATAGTCTGTCTAAATAAAGTGAACAAAGTCAAGCTTTCAACAAACCAAAAAACCAAATACTTGATCTGCATTGGAATTTCCATTTTTATGAAGATTAAAATTTCTATTTATCCAGTTTTTTATGAGAAAGGAATAAGAAATTATTAACCTATTTTGATAAAATGCCAACATTGAACCTTTTTCCAAGTGTTCATTTATGATTCATCTTTAATTTTTTGCTAAATTTGAATTATGGATCAATAAAAAGATAACTACATGAATATAAAACCAATTTATAATGACAGTTCTGAAATAATTTGGAGGGATATTTACTACTCATGTTCTTATTGTAACTACATGAGCTTCTGGAATCTATCAGTTGGAGGAATGCAAGCAATCCAATGAGAGATGTTTAGAAAATACAGGAAGGATTTTGAAGCTTCAGTTTTCCTCTCTCATTTTGTTTTTTGTTTTCAAGGATGTCTATGACAATGTATATGACAACCACTGAGGCAGAACTCTAGTAGAGCTGTCCAATCATGTCAACTAGACCCGCATGGAGAAGTCTGATTTTTATCCTCAGGAGTCAGAGCCTATTTTTAAGACAAGCCACAGTATCTTTGTGTTACATAGCCAACCACCTTTTATTCTTTTTTTTCAACTTTTATTTTAAATTTGGGGGTACAAGTGCAAGTTTGTTACAAAGATATATTGTGTAACATTAAGGCTGGAGTACACTATCATCCAGGTAGTGAGCATAGCACACAATTGGTAGTTTTTCAACCCTTTTCTCTCTCCAGCTCTTCTCCTGTTCCCCAGTGTCTATTGTTCCCATCTATATGTTCATGTGTACTCAATGTTTAGTTCCCACTTACAAGTGAGAACGTGTGGTATTTAGTTTTATTCTTTTTTATACTCAGTCCAGATTTGTGGCTCACAGGCTGGGTAGATAAAGATTTTAGTGTTCAAATTTGCAACCAATAGCAGCTATACACACATATCTGGGCCTGCCAATTTTTCCATTTGCTTGTTGAAGAATCAACTCTTATGAAAAAGTCAAGATCTGTTTATTTTCCTAAAACAGTGTAATGAATGGAATCATAAGTAGAATTGGGTAACCATGGGTCTCTGAATCCAGCTCCTGGGCACACACTTTCTCCTGCTTCTCAACAGTTAAGTTTGTGGATAAGGGAAGATTAATCATAAAAGCAATATCATGGGCTGCCCTAATACAGAGGGCCTGCTGCTGGATAAGGTAAGAGTTACACTAGGAGAACAGGAATGGAACAATCCCTAATCTTAGGGGAGAGGTGGGAAATAGAGCCTGGAGCTTAGGCAGGACTTTATTAAAAGGGAAGGAAAGAGCAAGTTAAAAAAGGAATGGACAGGCTAAGCTAATCCCAAGAAGGCAGCAAATCAATGTATTAGCAAATAGCTATTCAAAATTGTAGGAGTTTATGTTTTAGCAACTGGCCTTAAGATTGGTTTTAGTAACAAGTGCAATACTTTTTTTTTTCTTTTTTAGTTTTCTCTGTCTTTTTTTGTCCTTTTTAGAATGGAAAACTTCAAACATACACAAAATGGCAAGAATAGTACAACAAATTCCCAGGTATACATAACCCAACAATAACAATTGTAAGCATTTGGCCACTCACATCTCTTTAGCTCCCCACCTCCTCCCTATCCTCCCAAGTTCCCATTGAATTATATATCATGTCATTCATTAATAATTCCATATATTTAGTTACAGCTCAATGAATTTCCACAAAGTGAACATGCTCATATAAACCACACCTGCACTGGGAAATAGAAATTACAAACACAAAGAGCCCCCTCTGCAGTACTCTCTTAGTCCTTTCCTCACTACTTCCCAAAAGAGTAGCCACTATCACCAATTGTGAACTTTGCATATATGGATTCATAGAATATGTGTATTTTTTGGTTTGGCTTCATTTGTCTAACATTGTTGGTAAGATTTATCCATGTTGCTGAACATAGCCATAGTTTGTTTATTTTTATTGCTCTATAGTATTTTATTGTAAGAATACACTACAATTTAGTCATCCATTCTACCACTGATGCACAACTGGGTTGCTTCCAGCTCTTGACTATGACAAATGCTGCTGCTATGAACATTCTTATATGTCTTTTGGTACACACTTGTATTCATTTCTGTTGGGTATATAACAAGTATGAAATTGGGTCTTAAAATATGTCCATATTAACTTCATCAAATGCTGCCTAAGAATTTTTTGAAGTGGTGGTGCTATTTTACCTTTGCCAGTTCTAGTTGCTCCATATCCTTGCAGTCACTTGTCAGTGTCTGTATTTTTTATTTTGACCAGACTGGTCTGTGTGTCATGGTATCCCATTGTCGCTTTAAGTTGCATGCCCTTGATGAAGACATTTTCTGATGCTTAATTGGCTCTTTGAATATATTCTGCAACTGATTTATAGGAGTTTTTCATATATTTTGGATATAAGTTTTTGATTGGACATAAACATTGCTGATATCTTCTCCCACTTTAACTTGCCTTTTCTTTCTCTTAATGGTGACTTTCTTAACACAAAGTTCTTAATTTTAATATAGTCCAATTTATCAGACTTTTTCTGTATAATTAATGCTTATCTAGTCTTACTGAAGAAATTTTTATCAACCTCAGTGTCATAAAGATATTCTCTTATACTATAGAAACTTTGTTTTTTTGTTGTTGCTTGTTTGTTTGTTTGTTGAGATGGAGTCTCACTTTGTAATCCAGGCTGGGGTGCACTGGCATGATCTCGGCTCACTGCAACCTCCTCATCCCGAGTTCAAGCAATTCTCCTGCCTCAGCCTCCCAAATAGCTGGGACTATAGGCACCCGCCACCACGCCCAGCTAATTTTTTTGTATTTTTAGTAGAGTAAGGGTTTCACCTTGTTAGCCAGGATGGTCTCAATCTCCTGATCTCCTGATCCACCCGCCTCGGCCTCCCAAAGTGCTTAGATTACAGGCATGAGCCACTGCTCCCGGCTGTTACAGAAGCTTTATAAAAAATTTTTAACCTTTCACGTTTAGCTTTATAACCCACCTATATTGACCTTTGTTTATGATGTAAGATAGGGGTCAAATTCTTTTATTCCCCCATAATGATATCCAAGTGATCTACTAACATTTATTGAAAAGATTATTGTGGCCTCACTACACTGCAGTTTCACCTTTGTCATAAATCAGGGGATGGTATAAATATGAGTTTGTTTCTGGTTTCTTTATTTATATGTCCTTCTGCTAATATCATCTTATTTTAACTGTAATAAAGATTGAAACACCTGATGGTATACATTCTTGAGCTCTGCTCTTCTTCAGAACTTTCTTGACTCTTCTTGGTCTTTTATGTTTTCAAATACATTTAAAATTAGCTTGTCAATTTTCAAATTACCTGATAGGATTTTGAGTAGGATTTCATTCAACCATTATTTAATAAATATAAATGACTTATTTCCAATATAGAATCTTTCTGTTCATAAGCATTATGTATCTTTTTTATGTATATGATATGTATATCCTTTTTTAAATTTTTACTTTAAGTTCTGGGATACATGTGCAGAACGTGCAGGTTTGTCACATAGGTATACATGTGCCATGATGATTTGCTGCACCTATTAACCCGTCATCTGGCTTTTAAGTCCCACATGCATTAGGTATTTGTCATGATCCTCTCCCTTCCCTTCCCCTCCAATCCCTGACAAGCCACAGTGTGTGATGGTTCCCTCCCTGTGTCCATGTGTTCTCACTGTTCAACTCCCATTTATGAGGGAGAACATGCAGTGTTTGGTTTTCTGTTCCTGTGTTAGTTTGCTGAGAATGATGGCTTCCAGTTTCATCCATGTCCCTGCAAAGGACATGAACTCATTCTTTTATATGGCTGCATAGTATTCCATGGTGTACTCTAATTTGTATATGTACAAATTAGATCTCAGGATTAAGAAACTCACTCAAGGGGGGGGCGGAGCAAGATGGCCGAATAGGAACAGCTTCAGTCTCCATCTCTCAGCGCGAGCAACACAGAAGACCGGTGATTTCTGCATTTTCAACTGAGGTACTGGGGTCATCTCACTCGGGAGTGCTGGACAATCCGTGCGGGTCAGATGCTGCAGCCCGACCAGCGAGAGCTGAAGCAGGGTGAGGCATCGCCTCACCTGGGAAGCGCGAGGGGGAAGGGAGCCCCTTTTCCTAGCCAGGGGAACTGAGACACACAACACCTGGAAAATCGGGTAACTCCCACCCCAATACTGCGCTGTAACACCGGCACAACGGAGATTATATCCCACACCTGGCCGGGAGGGTCCCACGCCCACGGAGCCTCCCTCCTTGCTAACACAGCAGTCTGCGGCAATCTAACCCCAAGGCAGCAGCGAGGCTGGGGGAGGGGCGCCCGCCATCGCTGAGGCTTAAGTAGGTAAATAAAGCCGCTGGGAAGCGCGAACTGGGTGGAGCTCACAGCAGCTCAAGGAAACCTGCCTGTCTCAGTAGACTCCGCCTCTGGGGACAGGGCTCAGCTAAAGCAGCAGAGGCCTGTCCAGACGCGAACGACTCTGTCTGACAGCTTTGAAGAGAGCAGTGGATCTCCCAACACGGAGGTTGAGATCTGAGAAGGGGCAGTCTGCCTGCTCAAGTGGGTCACTGACCCCTGAGTAGCCTAACTGGGAGACATCCCCCACTAGGGGCAGTCTGACACCCCACACCTCACAGGGTGGAGTACACCCCTGAGAGGAAGCTTCCAAAGCAAGAATCAGACAGGTGCACTCGCTGTTCAGCAATATTCTATCTTCTGCAACCTCTGCTGCTGATACCCAGGCAAACAGGGTCTGCAGTGGACCTCAAGCAATCTCCAACAGACCTATAGCTGAGGGTCCTGACTGTCAGATGGAAACTATCATACAGGAAGGACACCTATATCAAAACCCCATCAGTACGTCAACATCATCAAAGACCAGAGACAGATAAAACCACAAAGATGGGGAAAAAGCAGGGCAGAAAAGCTGGAAATTCAAAAAATAAGAGCGCATCTCCTCCTGCAAAGGAGCACAGCCCATCGCCAGCGATGGATCAAAACTGGTCAGAGAATGCTTTTGATGAGATGAGAGAAGAAGGCTTCAGTCCATCAAAACTTTCAGAGATAAAGGAGGAATTACGTACCCAGCGCAAAGAAACTAAAAATCTTGAAAAAAGAGTGGAAGAATTGACAGCTAGACTAACTAATGCAGAGAAGGTCATAAACGAAATGACAGAGATGAAAACCATGACACGAGAAATACGTGACAAATGCACAAGCTTCAGTAACCGACTCGATCAACTGGAAGAAAGAGTATCAGCGATGGAGGATCAAATGAATGAAATGGAGCGAGAACAGAAACCAAAAGAAAAAAGAAGAAAAAGAAATGAACAAAGCCTGCAACAAGTATGGGATTATGTAAAAAGACCAAATCTATGTCTGATTGGGGTGCCTGAAAGTGAGGAGGAAAATGGAACCAAATTGGAAAACACTCTACAGGATATCATCCAGGAGAACTTCCCCAACCTAGCAGGGCAGGCCAACATTCAAATTCAGGAAATACAGAGAACGCCACAAAGATACTCCTCCAGAAGAGCAACTCCAAGACACATAATTGCCAGATTCACCAAAG
>NC_045442.1:94289463-94321014 GCF_002776525.5 Piliocolobus tephrosceles
ACTACCATCAGAGTGAACAGGCAACCTACAGAATGGGAGAAAATTTTTGCAATCTACTCATCTGACAAAGGGCTAATATCCAGAATCTACAAAGAACTCAAACAAATATACAAGAAAAAAACAAACAACCCCATCAAAAAGTGGGCAAAGGATATGAACAGACATTTCTCAAAAGAAGACATTCATACAGCCAACAGACACATGAAAAAATGCTCATCATCACTCACCATCAGAGAAATGCAAATCAAAACCACAATGAGATACCATCTCACACCAGTTAGAATGGCAATCATTAAAAAATCAGGAAACAACAGGTGTTGGAGAGGATGTGGAGATGACATGGAAATTGAACAACCTGCTCCTGAATTACTACTGGGTAAATAATGAAGGAAAACAGTATGGCGATTCCTCAAGGATCTAGAACTAGATGTACCATATGACCCAGCCATCCCACTACTGGGTATATACCCAAAGGATTATAAATTATGCTACTACAAAGACACATGCACACGTATGTTTATTGCGGCACTATTCACAATAGCAAAGACTTGGAATCAACCCAAATGTCCATCAGTGACAGACTGGATTAAGAAAACGTGGCACAGATACACCATGGAATACTATGCAGCCATAAAAAAGGATGAGTTTGCGTCCTTTGTAGGGACATGGATGCAGCTGGAAACCATCATTCTTAGCGAACTATCACAAGAACAGAAAACCAAACACCGCATGTTCTCACTCATAGGTGGCAACTGAACAATGAGCTCACTTGGACTCGGGAAGGGGAACATCACACACTGGGGCCTATCATGGGGAGGGGGGAGGGGGGAGGGATTGCATTGGGGAGTTATACCTGATATAAATGATGAATTGGTGGGTGCTGACGAGTTGATGGGTGCAGCACACCAACATGGCACAAGTATACATATGTAACAAACCTGCACGTTATGCACATGTACCCTAGAACTTAAAGTATAATAAAAAAAAAAAAAAAGAAACTCACTCAAAACCACAAAATGACATGGAAATTGAACAACCTGCTCCTGAATTACTACTGGGTAAATAATGAAATTAAGGCAGAAATAACGAAGTTTTTTGGAACCAATGAGAACAAAGCGGCAATGTACCAGAATCTCTGGGACACGGCTAAAGCAATGTTAAGAGGGAAACTTATAGCACTAAATTCCCACAACAGAAAGCTGGAAAGATCTAAAATTGACCCCCTAACATCACAATGAAAAGAACTAGAGAAGCAAGAGCAAACGCATTCAAAAGCTAGCAGAAGACAAGAAACGATAATGAACAGAGTAGAACTGAAAGAGATAGAGACATGAAAAATCCTTCAAAAAATCAATGAATCCATGAGTTATTTTTTGAAAAGATTAACAAAAGAGATGGACCACTAGCTAGACTAATAAAGAAGAGAGAAGAATCAAATAGACACAGTAAAAAATGATAAAGGGGACATCATCACTGATCCCAAAGAAATAAAAACTACCACCAGAGAATACTATAACACCTCAATGCAAATGCAAATAAACTAGAACACATAGAAGAAATGGATAAATTCCTGGACACATACACCCTCCCACCATGAAACCAAGAAGTTGAATCCCTGAATAGACCCATAACAAGTTCTGAAATAGAACCAGTATCTAATAGCCTACCAACAACAACAACAACAACAACAACAAAAAAAAAAAAAAAAAAAAAAAAAAAAAAGCCCAGGACCAGATGGATTTGTAGCCCAATTCTACCGGAGGTATAAAGAGGAGCTGGTACCATTCCTTTTGAAACTATTCCAAACAATAGAAAAAGAGGGACTCCTCCCCAACTCATTTTATGAGGCCAGCATCATCCTTACCAAAACCTGCCAGAGACACAACCAAAAAAGGAAACTTCAGGCCGATATCCCTTATGAACATCAATGTGAAAACCCTCAATAAAAGACTGGCAAAATGAATCCAACAGCACATCCAAAAACTTATCCATCATATGTAATTCTTTTCGATAAAGAAACATTTCCATTTATTCAGGAGAATAATCTTTGAGTCTAACATAGACTAACATAGATTAGTCTATTTTTTGGAGTCTAACATAGATTATAGCCTTAAAATGAATAAGATTCTTCTTTTACGTACTCAATGAATGTTTACTTACAGCCTCTTTTATGCTGGGTACAATTATGGGAACTGGAGAGAGAAGGTCTGTCTTGATGTAGCTTGTAGTACAGTGACAGAGATAGAACAAGCATTCATCAACAGTTCTACACTAAAATGATGGGTGTAATAACTGTTATGAAGAAATATATTAGCCAAGTGTGGTGGTGTCCTCCTGCAGTCCCAGCTATTTGGGAGGCTGAGGCAAGAGGACTGCTTGAGCCCCAGAGTTTGAGGTTGCAGTGATCCACGATTGTGCCACTGCATTCCAGCCTTGGTGACAGAGTGAGACCTTATGTAAATAAAAAAGCATAATAATACAAAGAAACATAAGGTAGGGTAATCACATTCAGGGAGACAGGGACTGCTACTTTAGATAGGGAGCTCTGGAACAATCTTTTTGAGGAGGTGACACTTGAGCAGGTCAGCATGGTATGACGGAGTGAGGTAAGTGAATGTCTAGAGGGCAGAGAGAAGAGACACTGTGCAGAGTCTGAATACAGACAGCACTTGATGAGCTCAAAGATCACCACAAAGACCAGTCAGACTGCAGGCACTGGGAGGAGGAAAGGAGAATGCACACAGTCTGAGGAGCAGATAAAACACAGACCATAGTTAAGAGCTTGGATTTCTTTGTTAATTGTGATAGGTAACCACTGGAGGATTCAGAGCAGGGAACGAAATGGTATAAGATATGTTCTTACCGGAATAGTCCAGCTTTTATGGGAGAACAGATCATAGATTATCATAAATAGCATAATAATAAATGCAAAGGAAGCTTAGAAATGATTATATCTGCCCAGGCATTGATATTGGTGGTGTTAAAACTGTGAGGTCCAATATGATGGCTGCCAGCTGCATTAGTTGTTTACATTTAAATTAATTAAAATGCCTTAAAAATTTATTCTTCCCAGGGTCTCGGGAGGAAAGGGAGAATGGGGAGTTACTGCTTAATGAGTGCAGAGTTTCAGTTTGGGGTGACAAAAAATTTTTGAAAATACATAGTTGTGATGATTGCACAACATTCTGAATGTAATCAATGCCTCTGAATTTTACGTTTAAAATGGTTAAAATCGCAAAGCTTATTACATATGCTTTAACCACAATAAAACATTATAACATTAATCATAGAAGCAAAACCCTAAAACCATTTTTTTAATTGTATATATTTGATGAGTACAAGTGCAAGTTTCTTACATGGATATATTGGGTAGGAGTGAAGTCTGGGCTTTTAGTGTGTTTATCACTGGAACAATGTACACTGTCCAATTTCTCATCACCCTTTCCCTTCCCACCCTCTCGGCCTTCTGGGTCTCCAGTGTCTTATCATTTTACACTCTGTGTTCATGTGCACACAATATTTATTTCCCATTTTTAAGTGAGAACATGCAGTATTTGATTTTATGTTTCTGAGTTGCAAAACTATAAAACTCTTAGGATAAAAAATAGCAATAAATCTTTATGGCCTGAGATTGCCAAGGGTTTCTTAGATATGGCACCAAAAGCACAGTGATAAAAGAAAATGAACTGGGCTTCATCAAAATTAGAAACATTTGTCCTTCAAAGGACATAACAAAGAAAATAAAAGGACGGGGCCGGGCACGGTGGCTCATGCCTGTAATCCCAGCACTTTGGGAGACTGAGGTGGGCGGATCATGAGGTCAGGAGATGGAGACCCTCCTGGCTAACACAGTGAAGCTCCATCTCTACTAAAAGCACAAAAAATTAGCTGGGTGTGGTGGTGGGTACCTGGAGTCCCAGCTACTTGGGGGGCTGAGGCAGGAGAATGGCATGAACCCAGGAGGCAGAGCTCGCAGTGAGTGGAGATGGTGCCACTGCACTTCAGCCTGGGTGACAGAGCAAGATTCCACCTCACAAAAAAAAAAAAAAAAAAAAAAGAAAGAAAGAAAGAAAGAAAATAAAAGGACAACCAGAAAAGTGTAGAAAATGTTTGCAAATTATATATTTGATTAGAAATCTGTAACTAAAATACAATAGAACTTTTACAACTCAACAATAAAAAGAAACAAAATAACAATAGGCAAAACATTTAAATAGGCATTTTTGTAAAGAAGATATAACAGTGTCCAATAAGTGCATAAGAAAGCCTAACATCCCTAGGCATCAAGAAAATACAAAATCAAAACGACAAGGAGACATCACTTAACACCCAATAGTGTACCTATAATATAAAAGCACAAACAATAATCAGTGTTGGTGAGGATGTAGAGAAATTAGATCTTTCATACATTGTCAGGGGGAAAGTAAAATAGTACACACTTTGGAAAACTCTGAGATGGTGGCCGAAAAGATTATGCATAGGTAGCTTATGACCTAGCAATTCCATTCCTAGGTACATACCCAAGAGAAATGAAATTTATGAATGAAACATACAAAAGCTTGTTCCTAAATGTTATAGCAGCATTACCATAATTATTCATAATAGCCTAAAATAATACATAGCATTTTTCATTATTCACAGTAGCCTGTTCAGAACCCATATGTTCATAACCCAACTGTGAACTGGTAAGCAAAATGTGTTGTACCAATATAATACAAATTTATTAGACAATAAACATTAATGAAGTGCCGATACAGGCTACAATATGAATGCACATGGAAAACCTTTATAATAGGCTGGGTGCAGTGGCTCATGCCTGTAATTCAAGCACTTTTGGAGGCCCAGCGGGCAGATCACGAGATCAGGAGATTGAGACCATCCTGGCTAACACCGTGAAACCTCGTCTCTACTAAAAATACAAAAAAAAAATAGCCAGGCACGGTGGCGGGCACCTCTGGTCCCAGCTACTTGGGAGGCTGAGGCAGGAGAACGATGTGAACTCAGGAGGCGGAGTTTGCAGTGAGCCAAGATGGCGCTACTGCACTCCAGCCTGGGGGATAGAGTGAGACTCTTTCTCAGAAAAAAAAAAAAAGAAAGAAAGAAAGAAAAAGAACACCTTATAATAAATGAAGAAGCCAGATATCAAAGGCCACATATTGTATGATTCCATCTCTATGAAATTTCCAGAAATGTCACATCTATAGAGACAGAAAGAAGAGCAGTGGTTTCCAAGGACTAGAGTTGCCTGGGGAGAAATGGAGAGTGACTGCTAACGAATAAAGGATTTCTTTTAGGGGAGATAAAAATATTCTATAATAGATTGTGGTAATGGTTGTAGAATTCTATGACTGTTTAAAAACCCATAGAATTGTACACTATTTAAATAGATAAATTGTATGGCATACGTTGTATCTCAATAAAGTTATCATTAAAAATTTGGTTCCTCAGTCACTTTAAATATGCAATAGCCACATGTGGCTAGTGGCTATTGTATTGTACAGCACAGATACAGCACATTTTTATCTTCACAGAAAGTTCTATCAGACAATGCAGGGCCAGAGTGGCTATGATGGAGAAGGTAAGAAGTGATGCAAGTTGAAATTATTTTGAAAGTAGAAATGTGTCCCTTCACTTTCCGCTTGCATTTGCCCTAAGGGAGCCTACAGAAAACTTTGATTGGTGAAAAATTTAGAAGTTGTGAGAAACTAAGCTGAAAATCAAATTTTGCAGTTATGGTTTTACAAGTTTTTGAGTTTCCTTCTAATACCAGTATTTCCAATGCTGGTTGATTCTTGTACTAAAATAAATTAAACATAAAAGGCATTTGTCTAAAAGGACAACGTGTTTCATATATTATGGATGTATACATAATAAACAAAATTGTTAGATATTATAAGAAATTCTATACTGAAAAAATTCTTATATAAGCACTTATATATGACAGTCACAGTTTTAAGAACCTTCCATATATTAGCACCTTTAATACTTTAACAACTATTTGAAACAGTGTAATTAAGTGCATATTCCAAATGAGGTGCAGAAAAGTGAAGTTAAATATGTCCAAGGTTACAGAGTTAGTAAAAAAAAAACTGTAAATTTCATAAATGAGTTTATATTCATGAACTGGGATAGAATAATGGGCTCCAAAGACTAAAAAAAGATAACTTCAGAGGAAACAAAAATAATTAGACTAAGAAGTACTCATTTGAAAAACTGACACCTAATAGAAAATTTCTAGGAAAGAATTGTGGTGGACAGTAATAAGGTATAGGTAAGAAATAGTTTAAGCTATTATGATTCAACAATTCCATGAGCAGAGAGAGGTACCACTAAGTTTTATTTTATACATGTGCACTGTTATTTTAGTATTAAAACATACCTGATCTTATGGGAGCACATTTATTTTAAAAGTGTGAAATGGCCTTCTCCAAAATTGTTGAAAGGCCCAGTTGCTTAATTCATGCCCATTTATAAGTATCCATATGGTATTCTTAAAAGATGAAGAATCGGTTCCCATGGTATGGACTCTTGGACTCTGGGGAATCAAGAACAAATGTTTTCAGGAGTCTTTTTTTTTTTTTTTTATGGTAAGTATATTCTCTTTTCCATCACCTCCCTTGAAAATTTCAACAAGAACAATCTGAAAACTTCCTTTTTAAAATCAAAACGGGTTTTTCATTCTCCTGTCAATAACCACATTACACTTCAAGGAGGGTTGCTCAGCTATGCTTCACTGGACACATGGTGGGAAAACACCAGTATGGCCTGACACCAGAGCTCTTAATGGACTTGGGTTCCTGTAAAGGTGACATGCTAGTTTTAACCTCGAATCAGTTTTTAGAGCAAAGGCTAGGAGCAACCATGGGAGTATGCATATGGCTGTGATGGCTGAAAGAAATTTGATTCACTGAATTGCTTGAGTGGAAAAATTTATTCTGAAACTTAAAATGAACTATCACAAACTCCATCAGCAAAGGAGCACTTTCAAAACTCTCTCTAAAATCACATGAAAATAAGCAAAGTGAAATTCTTGGAAGCATTCTAGCAAATGAACAATGCACCCATACGTTCTCAAAAATATTTTTTCCAAATAATCATGTTGCTTTGCCCATGGTGAACATTGCTGATTTATACTTGAGGCTCTCTGTATGGATGGTGGAGAAAATTGGTAAGATTTCCTGTCTTTGTGACATGATCCACACAGTATCAAAGGAAGAAATGAAGCCACTTTAGCAACTTTAGTACGTGGTCAAACAAAACTCATGTGGGGCTCAGGGTGTGGGCAGGCATCTAAGGGACAGCTTCAGGCAGCACTTGGGGAAAGGAAGTAAGCCTGAAGGTGTCCCGCTGTTAGACAAGGGTCGCTTCACTTTGACAGAACCCCAGTTTGTCTCAAATTGGTGCCATGTTCCTATGCTTTTTTGGGAGTGAGGAGAATAAATTCTTCTAAATGACAATTAAGGGTATAGTAAGAACTCACTGTACTTAGGACAGCAAATCAGCACACATAAACAAGTACTCCAATCAGTTGTCATATCCTGGTCCTCTGGAGCTTGCAATCCTTACTTCTGCCACCTTTCCCTTCCCCCAACCCAATAGCAACCCCCACTCTTGCCAGATTGTATGTTTTTCTCTACAGAGCAGTCCTATCTTCTTCAGAAGCAAATCTTATCACGTGACTCTCCTAACTCCAACTCTTCATTGAGAAGAAGTCCCTCCACCCAGGTGTTAGTGAGAAAGTCCTCCCTCACTTCTCTGCCCTCTTTTCTAGCCCCCACCTCCTCTCTATGCTGTAGTTATCTTGACTGGGGGGTGGCTGCCCATCTTATAGGGGATGCTAGAAATGTGTAGAGGTGTGTTTTGATTGGTAGCTCCAGAAGGATAGGGAAAGTGAGAGGAAAGTGTCTTAGTCTTTTGATCTATTATGAAAAAAATACTATAAACTGCATGGGTTGTAAACAATGTGAATTAATTTCCTATAATTCTGGAGGCTTAGAAGTCCAAGATGAAGGAACTGGCAGATTTGGTGTTCGGCAAGGGCCTGTTTCTCATAGATGGTGTCTTCTTGCTATATCTCACAGGCGCAGGGGGCAATGAGCTCTCTGGAGTCCCTTCTATAAGGACACTAATCACCAATCCCACCATTTGTGAGGGCTTTGCCCTCAAAACCTAATCACCTCCCAGAGGCCCCATCTCTTAATATTATCACTTTATGATTTTGGGTTTCAGCATATAAAATGTAGGGGTATGGGGGCACAAACATTCAGATCACAGTAGAAGGTTACCATATTTACTGGCCAGGATCAGGGTGCCCAGTGTCCTGAACCCCTCATCACAGTCTGGCAAAGAAGAGTCAAGTTCAGGCATCCCCATCCCCATCCCCACTAAAACACTTCCCATAGCCACAGCAACTCAAGTCCTATGCCTCTGCTTGATCCTGGCCATGAATGCTCCTTCTCTGAATCCTTCCTCACGCCTCCCTGACCTGTATAGCCATCCCCTACTTATCTTTCAATAACTTCAATATCACTTCCTTGGAGAAGATTCTCTTGAACTTACTAAACTATGCTCTTTTATCATATAAGCTCTACCCACAGACCCCAGGCCTCATCACATTGGTAAATAAGCAACATGTACACATTTTTTGACCATCAACTCTGACCTTAGGTAAGAGCCATCCCATTACTGGGTATATACCCAAAGGATTATAAATCATGCTGCAATAAAGGCACATGTACACATATGTTTATTGCGGCACTATTCACAATAGCAAAGACCTGGAAACAACCCAAATGTCCATCAGTGATAGAGTAGAATAAGAAAATGTGGCACATATACACCCCACCATGGAATACTATGCAGCCATAAAAAAGATGAGTTCATGTCCTTTGTAGGGACATGGATGGAGCTGGAAACCATCATTCTCAGCAAACTATTGCAAGGAGAAAAACCAAACACCGCATTGTTCAATTCCCACCATGAGTGAGAACTCATGGTGGGAATTGAACAATGAGAACACTTGGACACAGGAAGAGGGACATCACACACTGGGGCCTGTCGTGGGGTTGGGGAAGGGAGGAGGGATAGTATTAGGAGATACACCTAATGTAAATGACAAGTTAATGGGTGTAGCACACCAACGTGGCACATGTATACATATGTAACATGTGCATGTGTACCCTAGAACTTAAAGTATAATGAAAAAAGAAAAGAAAAGAAAAGAATCAATTGAGAGCACCCCTGAATGGTGGGTGAAATATAATAAAATGTCAAAAACTAAATAGAGTCAGGAGGCATCCATGCAGGGATGGAGAAGGACAGCCTAGCATTGGTTTTCAGCACCTGAGCAGAAAAAAATTTCTGCCTAAAAGGGCAGCTTGGCACAAAATATCTGAGAAAGACTGGGGTGAAGACAGAAGGAACGCCTAAGGGGAGGGACACACAGAAGGGTACCGAAAAAATAAGTGAGTACAGAAGGTCCTTGAATAATGGCATTTCATTATAACATTGATGAAAAACAAATCTCATCTGAGGTCCCTGTCCGTGAGGCGTTTAAATGTTCTCATGATGTCCGTGTGGGGTTTCTTCAGGGACTCTGTTTTTGTCCTACATCCCAAAGCTCTGTACATGAGATTAACTGATGTGTCTACATGATGCCAGTCTAACCAACAGTGGATGTGTGTGTGAGTGACTGTGCAATGTCATTATGTACATGACATTGCTTACAAGTTTGATGTAGGACAATTAATCCTTTTCAAACACTTATAATTTAGATTAAATCACTGAGCAGCATTGACAAAGAAACTCTATAATAATAGGGTTCCCTCCTGGCACCCAAAACTGCCAGGAGAAGCTCCTGCCATCTGCAAACCCGAACTGGAACAAGCAGGTTGGAAAAGGATCAAGTGAATGAATGCAAATTACTGTAAAATAAAAATCTGTGAGAACTATGATAATCACAAAAATGCTCTGGTTGACAATGATGCCATACAAAAGCACTGTGTGAGGCTGACATACTTGTTACTGTTTCTGAACTGCATAATGGTAAGTGGTGCTCCTTACAATCTGAAATCTGCTGACATTGATTGCCTGATGTAACCCACCACCACCACAGCTTCCATCACTCGGTGGTTTGCCAGCAATTTGAGTAAAAAGTATTTTACTTATTTTTATTAATCTTTAAAAAAAAGTCTTCTAACAAACATTAAACATTGAAATCAATGTGAGCTATGTAAAGCTCACATTGATTTCAATGTTTAATGTTTGTTAGAAGTGTTTTGGGTCCTTATTTAGAAGTTCGGTGATGTTTCTGGGCCCAGAAATATATCAAACAATGTCACTCTTATTTATATCAGTTAGCCTATGGTAAAAGTGGTTTTATTATACGTATTTCACTCAAGCTCAATTCCAAGACCTATTGACCACATTAAGTAAGGACTTACTACATACTAAGCATGAAGGGAGCCAGGTTACTATCAGAGATGGGAGTTACAGATGGAATTGAACCTTGAATGACATGGTGTGAACTGCATGGGTGCTCCTGTTAGCAGATATTTTTCAAGAAATATAAAACAATTTGGAAATTAATGGCAATTTGTAAAAACCTGCAGATGAACCAAATAGAAATAGCAAACAAAAATATTTATACAATTACTAGTCTATTTTATCATTGCTACCACGAAATGTACAAAATCAATTATAAAAAGTGAAAATTTATCAAAATGTATGCATACAAAGAACATGATGCCAGCTTCACCTAAGAGAAATGTAAACAAGCATAAAAATGCAGCATTAAATTATAACTACACAAAGTTAACTTTAGTATGTATTGTACTACTGTAGTAAGTTTATGACCACCTGGTACTACTGCAGTGAGCTCAAGTGTTGGGAGTATCAGCTCAAAACACCATGTGATGATAATCACCTCCACAGGAGCAATTCATTTACCCAGGAAAATGTGCTGTACAGTAAAAGGTGATTTCTCATGGTTCTTGTCTATTTTCCATTATTCTTTTTGCAATGCCACGAACCTCAAAACATATGAAGTGCCACTATTGATGACACAAGTGCTCCTATGATGTAAAGTCATGACTTTTTTTATATGAAAAAGTTGAACATTTCTCCAAAGAAAAAGTTTTGAAAAATATTAACAAGTTATAACCTATTAAATAGAATGAACCATGAATCTATACTGATACAAGTAAATTAATAACTTGAAGGTTTGATGAGAGATATTCATATAGTCTCAAATGAATTCCCTACAAAATAGTTCATTAAAAAGTGAAAAAAATAACATGACAGAGAAGATATTCAGCAGATACCACCATTAATAATAAAATCTAACATCACCAGTAACAGGCCAAAACAAAATTGTGGTCAAATAATAGGATGCAATAAGATCATAGGAGCATTTCTGTGATAGCCATGTTCAAAAAGTATGATATAAAACTAATTACAAGAAAACATTAAAAAAACCCAATTGAAGAACATTCTGCATTACTAAACTTTATCTTCTAAAGATTTAAGGTCATAAATATCAAGGAAAGACTGAGAAACTGCTCTCATTGAAAGTCTAAGAGATACAAAAAATAAATATAATCAATGGATCTGAATGGAATCTTTTGCAACAAGGAATATCATAGACAAGTAATAAAACAAAGAATCTAAGAATTAAATCTTAGAATATATTGTTAAATTTCTATGAAGATTATATTGTAGTCACGTAGAATGTCCTGACTTGTAGGAATACCCACTAAAAAATCAGATATTACGATAGTGTCAGCAATTTACTCTCAAATGGTTCAGATAATGTTCTTTGTAGTAAAGGAAACTTTTCTTTAATTTTAAGACTGTTTACAAAAGCTAACCAAAAAATAAATAAGTAAGTAACATAAAAGGTGAAAAGTCTTAGGAAAACCTTATTTTGTCATGAGGAAAGATCCATATAAATCAGCACTTAAAATTATATAAATTTGATGGTATGGTGTCAATTGTATTACACGCAACCATTGCCAATGACCACAGTACTAATATAACAAAATGATGTCAGTTGAAATCTAAATCTATCACTGTAATTGTAGTAAAAATTATAGGATACAAAGCACTAATAAAAAGTTGGTAGTTTTACTTGTTTAAACAGCTGCCTATTGAAACATTTGAGTATGTAAAACTCAATACAGGTTTTTATTTGTAAGAGCCACTAAAAAGCTTGTTAAAGAAGTCTAGAAACATGGTTTAAAATGCCACATAATTTTTTTTTTTTTTTTTTTTTTTTGAGACGGAGTCTCGCTCTGTCACCCAGGTTGGAGTGCAGCGGTGCAATGTCGGCTCACTGCAAGCTCCGCCTCCCGGGTTCATGCCATTCTCCTGACTCAGCCTCCTGAGTAGCTGGGACTACAGGCACCAGCCACCACGCCTGGCTGATTTTTTGTATTTTTAGTAGAGATGGGGTTTCATCGTGGTCTCAATCTCCTGACCTTGTGATCCGCCCACCTCGGCTTCACAAAGTGCTGGGATTACAGGTGTGAGCCACTGTGCCCAGCCACAAATTTTCACCACACATGTATGATATAAAAATATTACCCTTTTTAAGAAAAATTTTTATATGTTTTATGTTAAATAAAAAACCATTAAAAGTTCAAGTAAGCATTCCAGTAATAAAATATTACAATTTTTATATTATATAATTTTAAAATAAAAGTTAGTACCTTTTTTTCTGATGCTTTACTAACTTCATCTTTTAGATTTAAATCATTAGTAGATCCTAGAGGAGCCAGTTGCAGAAAATATAGATTGTAGTTCAGCACCACCTGGAAAGAAAAATATTTATGTTCTTCACCTAAAAGTTTTTATGGTAAACTAAGTGGAAGTCAGAAAAGAGTTGAGAACCTGCTCTGTGTTACTGAGAATAAAAAAATGTATATATAACTATTATACAAAATTGCTGTTAAATATAACTCACCCATAGTTGTGCATTGAAATAATTATCATTATGACTACGTATCAGAGCTTCTGGCTTTCTCATTCTTTATTCATTTATTCAACAACCATGTGACAAACACTGGAATTACAGGATGAAGATGAGATAATCCACTTCTTGGCAATGTTACACTATTATATAACCTGAAAAAACAAACAGGTAATTTTCACACAGAGTAATAGATATCATGACAGATTTAAAATAGGGCACTACTGGAACACACAGATGGGACATCCAAGTTTTGGGTCAATATTGTAGACTTTTTGGTGGAGGAGATATGCAGGTTGATACCAGAAGGACAACAAAAACGTATGTCAGATAGAAGGTAGGAGCAAATACCAAGAGCTGGAGTTGGGAAAGATCACTGCGAAATTCTATGTAGTCTCATTGGCTGGATGCTAGAGGTGGAGTACTAGTAAGTGGTGAGAAAAAGCTGAGTAACTTGACAACAACCAAATTGACTTGGGCATTTTTTATTGTATTCCAATAAATGTAGAACATTTACTGAAGACGAAAGTCAACCAATGACAAAGTCAAAGACTGAAGATTTAAAATGTCACCAGTCACGTGACTGCCTATGAACTATAACTGCTTGGCTGTGCATTACAAGATGAGTCTTAGGTCTGTTGACCTTAAATCACAACCATAACCCTGAGAAGAGAATGATGCCTTTGTTTTCTCAAAACAACTGCAGTGTGTAGGCTAAAAGTTCCACAGGGATGGCAGAGAGTTAGAGCCAAAAACAGATATGTCGACTACTTGAGAGTTTTCTAAAGATATGGAACATGACAAATTAATGAGGCATAAATATACTCTTTTTTTTATTATTATACTTTAAGTTCTAGGGTACATGTGCACAATGTGGCAGGTTTGTTACATATGTATATATGTGCCATGTTGCTGTGCTGCACCCATTAACTCGCCATTTACATTAGGTATATCTCCTAATGCTATCCCTCCCTGCTCCCCTCTCCCCACAATAGGACATGGTGTGTGATGTTCCCCTTCCTGTGTCCAAGTGATCTCATTGTTCAGTTCCCACCTATGAGTGAGGACATGCGGTATTTGGTTTTCTGTTCTTGCGATAGTTTGCTGAGAATCATAAATATACTCTTAATTATAAGCATGTGTTTTTATCTTTCATTAAATTTGTATACAAAAATAATTGACATACTATCTATTAAACAAACAATAGCCAACTGATGTACTTATCAATTAAGCAAACTGTAAATAGCCATTTCCTATTTATAGTTTATTTTAGAAATCAATTAATAAATCTGAATTGAACTAATAAATCTTGCAATGTACCTTCTCCTGCTCTAGTGGTATTTTCTGCCACTCCTGCTACATTTTAAATAAGTCAAATATTATTTATAACGTTTAATTTTAAGAAGAGAAATTATCCTGACAATGATGTATCACTTACAGAATTGTGCCCTTTAATATTTTCAGAGACTATACTGAACATGAGAATTGCTTAAATAGAAAAACACAATCATATAAATAACCTAGAATTCTTACTTAGTTTAGATTTAGATAATAGAGACTATACATGTGTAGTGCTGTTTAATCTGAGAAAAAATTACAAATATTATTGTTTTATGAGTTTTTCTCTTACTACTACAAAGGTTAGAGAATTTAAGTCATATTTTGCAATGAATGCATTTCTTTCTAATTCTTAGCAAAGCTCTGTCCTTTATAAAAGTTCAGTTTTTACACTTCAATAGATTTTTCCTTAAATTAACGTCCCATTCTCCCCCTTCAGAAAATTTACATTTTAATGTATGTTATATGTTATCAACTTTTCAGCACAGAACCTTAAATACACAAGTGAAGAAAGTGGTACTAGCATAATGTCATGAGAAAATTGGACTGGCAAGAGAATAAGTAAGAATATCATGTGATCTATGTTATGATTAATATTTCTTTATATGAACACATAGATTTCAGAAAATTTGTTTGAAAAAAGAATATAGGTTAGAACCAGTTTTCAAAGTTAGTTTGATTTATAACTTTCTAGAATTAGAAAGAAGGAAAGTATTAAATAGCTGCATATTTATAACTTTGATGCCTTTTCAGAAATTAGTATCAGTTTTAAGAATCATTTAATTCTAGTTTTCTACTTAATGATGAAATGTGTGGGAGTATTTCAAGCTCCATTGCAAGTGTTTCCATCTGGAGTGTTCTTCTTTACATCTTTTGTATAAGAGGTATTCTCTCGCCATATGCCAACAAGGCCTGAAATTGTGTACTGTACACACTGGACACTTTAATACCAATGATAATATGATACTTAAAGCCTTCACCATTTTCATACAAACATGTTTTCCCATATTTTGAGAGACCGTACTTCATAACATATCTGTGACTATAATGTTACAGACACGCCTGGTAAATTTAATGATGTGACAGTACACATCACTAGAGAGGTCTTGTAAAGGAAATAACTCAACACCAGATAAAGGAAGGAGGCTGTACTGGAAGAATATTATATTACCATTAATAAACAGTATGAAAATGTACATTTTCACGTGACTTCAACAAAAAAACTACTAAGGCAATGCTATTATCTTTTCCCCAAAAAGATCTTGTTCTAAATATTTAATTCCTGTGTGTAATAGATTACATTACTTCTTTACATCCTGTTTCTATTTTTATAATACATAAATTTGATTCGGTAAAAATCAAACATGTTTCTCAACAGATTGTCTAATTTTGTACTGAAGAAATATGAACTCTGTAGGGAATATTTTATTTTAACAAACTTAAGTGAGGCCATTTTTTACCCTCCTAACTCTCAAAAAATAAATGGTAGAAGGAGCTGCCTCTCTTGCAGTGCTGAAGTGGCCTCTCCCTACATAAAGTATCTTCCAGCCTTTCACTGACCTTTGAACCCTCTACCCCACAGAGAACTGCCGAGGGTGACTTCCTTTTAGAAAGAGATACCAGGTCAGACGTGAATGCTCAGAGAGAAAATGGACAAATCCAAAACATGGGGAGGAAGCTTCTCTATGAGAGCATCCAGAAGCTTAGGGAAAGGGTCTCAGATATTGATGGCTCCACCTCTATTGTTATTATTATTATTGGCTGTTGAAAGAGTTGGGTGGTTTTACACATATTTTCAAGTATAAACTGTTCAATGTTACATTAGTTTTTGTAAGTCCCTTTCAATTTTGCTATTTTTTTCCTATTAAATCCACACATTTCTCATATTTCTCTTAATCGAAATTCAGAATTATTATTTCCAATCAAGCAACCTCATACAGTACCTGGCACAAATTATGGAAGGCAAAAGGAGATAAAAGAGTCTTCATGACATCAATCACTGTTCTATTCAGTGAGAAAAGGGTGTTGGTGATGGCTTTGATGTATGTGTAGCTTATGAGATATTAAACATTGCCAGAGGAAATACAGAAGCTTAATAAACTGCTAACCTAATTTTATGAATAATGCTAAATCAAAAGTTATATTAGCTCCTTATAGGGTTAAATACTACACTGACACTTTTTTTCTTTATAAATAGAAGGTGAGAAAATTATACATGGGAGAAAAAAATGTATCCACAATTTTTTAGGAAATTAGCAAGGCTCTCGCATAAATAATAGTTTTTAAACGATGTCCCATAGAAATCTAAGATACTACAGAGGACATAGCAGTATTAAGGGATAATGAAGTCACAGCTTCAGAGCCTCCATCCTTTCTTTAGCAAGTTAGCTCTTCTTGTACCTGTTCTGTTTTATATAATATGATTGCATCTAACTGTTTTTTTAAAAGACGTTCTGTTCTTCAAAAAAAATTTCAAGCTATGAAAGTAACTGATCAAGTCAAACTCCTTCATTTTACAAAAGAGGCAACACAAACTCAGAGCACTTATGCCTCATCATAGGTCACAAAGCCAATTAGCTCCAGGCCAGAAATGGGCTTTAGGTCTTCCATCTGAGACTGGCATTTGATGCCAGTGATTTCCTCCATATTTAAGAGAAATGTATAGATTTAAAAATATAACTCAGAGAAAATGCGTGCATATGGTAAAACTGTCTTGTAGCTCAATCATGTTTAGGTGCAATAGATTAAAAAGAAGCTGTCCAGCTAAATAATGAATTCTAAAATTATGAATACAAAGTAAGCAATAGAAATTAATATCGTAACATCTGTGAGTGACAGTCAACATAATCAATTTGTAAAAAACAAGTTTGTTAAACTCCAAAAAAAAAGGAGAAAAGGAAAAAAAGGAACTGGAAGGAGAAAAACTTTATCAAGCCAGGTGATATTGAGAAAATTCTTTCTTAGAGAAACTATTAATATTCTCCAAATAGGACTTGGCTTACCAAAATCAATTAATAAATGAATTATCCATGTTCTGGGTTATTTTTAGCAAAATTGAAGACACAAAACATATTTCTCTTCACCATCTAGCATACTTCTATCTAACCTCTTGTCATTAATTGGTACATACAAAGAAAGATCTGAACTTAATTCCAAGGATAACTTAAACCCATGCACAAATAATTGGTGAGCCTTCATTTCCCTGGCTTCAAGTTTCCATGTGAGAGCTCATGCTCTCTCTACTTTCCTCTTGGGAGGAGGGAAGATTTATGTAATGGGTAAATTTGGGCAAAGCACATTGAGTGTATTTGTTTGGCTTTGAGTCTCTTTGCAAACATGTGTCTGCCTACAGTGACATGAATTTGGATTGGCTGTCATCTCTGCAGGAAGCTGCCTGCTTCTGTGGTGGTGTCAAGTATCTCTTTCTTTCACTTGCAACTGTGTGTAAGAGCCTAGTCTGAGAAGAAATGTTCAGAAGCTCACTGTGGCTGCACATCTGAGCCACATCTTCCCATTAGTTGTCATAAGTCAGCAATAAAGCTGGTATGCTGATGTCTATCCATCTGATTCCTATGTTCTGAACTCAGAGAAAAAATAGGAGCATCATTTGCAGCCTACCCCACCACAGCCCCACCAAGATGGCTACATAATACTTGTAAAAATGTTTCCTACTTCCTTGACTTTGTAACTTTATATTCTTCAACACAACCCCCGTGTTAACAAGAGAAAGGGCTGGAAGAAAGATTGTAAATAAAGAAATAGAGTGAAATCAGGCCGGGCGCAGTGGCCTGTAATCCCAGCACTTTGGGAGGCCGAAGTGTGAGGATCATGAGGTCAGGAGATCGAGACCATCCTGGCTAACACGGTGAACTCCCATCTCTACTAAAAATACAAAAAATTAACCAAGTGTGGTGGCAGGCAACTGTAGCCCCAGCTACTTGGGAGGCTGAGGCAGGAGAATGGCGTGAACCTGGGAGGTGGAGCTTGCTGTGAGCCGAGATCACGCCACTGCACTCCAGCCTGGGTGACAGAGCAAGATTCTGTCTCAAAAAAATAAATAAATAAATAAATAAATAAACAAATAAAGAAATATAGTGAAATCAATCACAATAGTAAAGCCCAACAAATACAATGTTCACTATTTCAACAATAACTTAGTGACAGGCTACTATTACATTGTACTTGATATTATAAGTTTAAAAATACTGCTGTATTGTCTTTTTGAGACCAATTTGATAAATACATATACATCACACACATACTTTTCCATAATTAATATATTTTCAAGTATCCATGTTTTTAAATTAAAATATACTATCATTCTGTATTTTAAGAAGCACTCAAGTTTTATGACAGTAATTATGCACTCTCATGTAGCATAATCAAATAACTTTGCACATTTAAACCACTGCAATTCAAGATCAAAATATCAATAATGTCTGAAGGCAATTACACTTGCTAGTTTGTGAGTATTAAATACATGCACTGTGTCACAGAGAAAGAAAATGGGGAACATTTCATTGACCAAAGAGCTGATAGATTAAGCATAGATCCACACATATATTTAAAGTGCAACTCAACATTCTGTGGAAAATGTGCAACTCAACATTCTGATATGACAGTGTTCCATCATGTGACACAAAGTTCCACCATGTGGCACAATGTTCCACCATGCAACACAATGTTCCACCATTTAAAAAGCTACAGTCTTAGGAATATGGTTTTAGCTTGGACATATCTATATAACTATATTTAGAAAAGAAGTTGCTAAACTGAATGAACATTTGAGAAATAGAAAAGTTACTTAAATAAATTATTAGAAACTTTTTGAGTCAGTAATGTACTGGAAGTCCAAATCCAATCAATGTAGAAATGAGTCTTCCTCTCTCAAACATTTAAAAAACATGTACCAAGTGACTACTGGGTGTCATACACTGTCTTAGACACACAGGTACTATACAACTTTCAAACCTAAAAAAACCCTTTAAACCAGCTAAGTCTTATCTTTCATTAATGTGGTATAAAGTGAAGATTTCAGTTATCACAAAAACATTCTATGTGCAAAAGGATCCAATGACTGATGTATTTTTGAAGCTAATTTTAATTTTTGAATTTTACAATATAATTTTTTAAAGAACCAATAAAATTATAAAATTCCTTCCCATATATGGAACAAACCATCTCAGAATTTAAATAAAAACAAAGTAAATGTTTGGAAAAAGTATACATAGTTATCTATGATGGCTATAATAGTGTTAAGTGGTAAGGCTAAACTTAATGTGTTGGTAACAGGTGCAAGAACTGGCAAAAGATATCAACATAGAGAACACTGGCTTTGACATCCAGCACAACTTCAATCACATGCAACAAAAATGATACATAATCAGTTTCTTTATAGTTTATAAAAACGGCATCAGAAAGAACTTCAAAGTAACAATATTTCAAAATATCGCAACCTTGTAAATAAAGAAGAAAAATACATTCAGTATCAATGCGATTTTAACATATTTTATGCTAGATTTAGATATTTTAACATTTTACTTTCTAAAATTATAGCCAAAAATGTCTAAATGTCTTCTTGTTTGTAATGCTCCCTCCAAAAACCTACCTTTTGTATTATTTTAGATAATCTGTACCAATTCTCATAGTATTATTAGATGTTTTCCTAGTAGAAATAATTAAATTTTAGCAACTCTAGTAGGCACCTTCTTTCTGTATCTCTAAGAGTTTTGTAAACAATTACATAAGAACTTTTTCAGGTCATTCTAAAGAAGTTATGAAAACATGTCACTGAATCTTCATAGAATTATTAAGTCAAACATGATTTGGCAAACCAAACACCCACAAAGAAACCCTGCACTCTTTGGAACTACTAATGAAGTTTAAGATGAACTGTCTTTCAACATATCTGGAAATACTAAAAATAAATAGCACTTTGCCCCCTAAAAACTAAGAGAAAATATTTTCTCAAAAATCTTTGCTTGCACTACATTTGTATTTATACATGCTTTCATTATCTTGTGAAATAATACATGAGCTGATTATTCTGGAAAAAACAGATAAGAAAATTTCATATGTGCATCATGATTAAACTTCACGGTAGTATTTAACATTCTTCCTCTTTTTGTACCCAAAAGTGCAGTTTTATGACCCTGAAGCACTTAGACCCTGATCATATCACTCTTTTTTCAGAAAAATAAAACTAAGCTATCAAAATAATTAAAAACTCAGCTAGCTAGGATCATCTAATTTATGTATTAAAACAATCATTTAAGTGTTCCCCTTTATTTGGCAGCAATGCTGTCTGAGAAACTTTAGATTTGCTCCTCTAGAATTTTTTAGAATATGAAGCCAGGTAAAGAAAAAACATTTCATTTAACATAAGCATACACTACTTTTCTCTGCATTAAAGAGACTGTGAAATCACCATAAAAACTATAAGCCAATGTGCATTGATTGAAATGGATATTTCAGTGACAGTGATACACATTGAAAACTAGTTGCTACCTATTTATTTTAGTTCAAAAAATTGTGGGTTTTTTAATAATTTATTTTGTTTTTGTTTTCTTTCCTCAACAGGGACTCACTAAGTTGCCCAGGCTGGAGGGCATTGGCTATTCATAGCTGTGATTATGATACACTACAGCCTGTAAATCTTGGGCTCAAGTGATTATTTTGCCTACTCAGCCTCCTAAGTAGCTAGGATGACTGCACACAGTTTTAAAATTTCTCCCCCAGTCAAAAAATGGAGTATCTATCTATCTATCTATCTATCTATCTATCTATCTATCTATAATCAATGCTTTAATTTATATATCTTGTCTTTGCTGGCATCATTTGGGGATCTCCAGAAATGGATTCTCACTATGAATAAAATCACCTGGCTGGATTGTAAGATGTCTGCTACATCATCAAGGTAGATGGGAACCCTGCACAGCTTTATGGAATTCTGGGTAGAAAGAAGATAATGGTTTATGTGTGGTTGTAGTTGCTATTAAAAGACTCAATATCATTGCCATATTAGTCATCAGTAATTCAAGTGATAGACATAAGTGAACATCATTTTAAAAATTTAAAGAGGTGAACAATTTAGCTATTTTCAAGCTATTGTAAAATTGCACAGCAATAACAGAGAGTTTACAAAAACTGAGAAAAATGTGATGTAGGTATAGTGGCAATTAAAGACCCAGTCTTTTGTAAAAAAATTATAAGACTTTTGTAAAAAAATTAACTTAAAAACAAAACAAAAATGAATCCTTTAAGTGTTCTATGTTTACTTACTTCATAAATGTATTTATTTTATATTACTTTAAATAATGAACATCTACATGTGATTAACTGTTTGGATGTCAAACATTCACTTCTGATTGGGGTACAAAACTTGAGATGGTACAGGAAAACATTAAAAGTGTTATGAACAACAGTTAAACCAATCAGAAAGTAAGTCAAAACATCTCAAAGTATATATTTAGTTACTAGGGAATAATATTCACTTTCTAAAATATAACTTAAATGCAGTTTTTAAAGCAATTCAAAACGTGTTACTTAAGTTTATTGAATGAAGTTAACAAATGGATATTTCATAAAAATGAGAGCTCCAGGGACTTTTAGTAAAATTTCTGTTTTCTTTGTTAACACAGGTAATGTTGACCATTATTTAACACACAAGTCAATTAACTCAGTATTTCACCTACTTAAAAACAAGAATTGCATCAGAAACCTGAAAACCAAAGGAAGAAAGATAATATAACTAACCTTGAACAAGTAGTTCTTCGCACTGTTATTTTATGTCATAGGCTTCAGGAAGAAATCATGAATTTTTCTTCTAAAATAAGTATTCTGTCGACTCAAACTATCGGTAAGATTTCCAACACAAGGTAACTCTAGGACTGGCCTCCTAGCATGAGTTGTGAATAAAGATCTGATCTGTTGTTTCTCCAAAAGAAGTTTCTTACTGGTCTCTGCTTGTCTCTCATGAGTTCTATGAAGATTGCAAAAGAAAAAAGCTTAGTATTTTATTTTTTCCTACATAATTAGAAAAGGACTTGTATTTAAAAAGAAAACCCTTCTATAAGAATAAATAACATTTCGCATTAAACCATGCTTTAACAATGAAGACGTGTGACAGCATGCCTAATGTGTGCAATTATAGGTTTTAAATTGTTCGTAAAAAGTACATATATATTTTAGGAGAATTTCTAACAAAAAGTTTTTTTTTTTTGCCTGCCATGACTAATTCACTATGTAGAAATATATCAAAACATCATGTTGTATTTCTTAAATACATACAATTAAGAAACTAAAACTAAAAAAGCCATAAATATGTGTTTATTAAACCAGGTTAAAGATTTTAAAAAAATATCCCTCAAATATATTTTCAGGCATTTGATTTAACATTTCTTGTACATTTTCACGCATTATTTGGGATCAATTAAGCATTTGACACTGAGAAGTAATTCACACAAACAACTCCTAGGGGAGACAAAGATAGCTGAATGGGAGATCAAAAAGAACTAAAACAGCTTCAAAGGCAATTAGCTACTAACATTGTGACCAAGGCATCGGAGGTGGGGCCTGTGCCTTCTGTCTTCCACACACACACCCTCCGGCTAACAAAGGTGTTATTTTTAACCATTTTGTGAATTATACATCCCTTAATCTTTGTATTAGTAATTCCCCATTTCATAAGGATGTTTTTATAAAGAATGAGAAAACTATACAGGGTGTTTTCTCAGGGTGCTGTCTAATGATAATTCCCAAGATCACTATCAAAGAAAGTTAATTTACCAACTGCCAGAAAGTGAAATGTAGTAGTAATTGTACTTGACCATTTTGGTCTCAATTTTAATCCTCCAAACAATAGTTAAACTTATTAGTATTTCTATTTGGGGACATGCTGAAGAGCCATTTAATGACAATACTACTGTCTGAATTAAATGCTTCAAAAATACTTAGCTGAAAGACTAATAGATCAGGTTGACTAGATGTGAATCTGAAGCAGAAAAAAAGCCATATAAAACCAACAAATGTGGAGAGACATAAACGCTCCCAAACATTTGAAGCTCAGTTCATTTACTAACATCATGTTTCCATAATTATATTATCTAGTTAACTTTCACTTCCCACTGATGTTGTGAACCTGTCTCACTAAAAATTAAACTTTTGAGGTAAATTAATGAGCTTATTTTCTATAATTATATTTTGACTGACTAGTTCATTTGACAACAAATCCCTAAATTTTAATTCCTCTAAATAGAGGTGTTTATATTTTTCTAATTCTGTTTTATTAAAGTCTTCTACAGTTTTCATTTTGGAGAGTTCAGATTCCAGATCTTTAACTATCAGCTCCATCTTGTTTATTGAAACAATACCATGCTCTCTTAAGTGCTATAGGTTTCCTTGAGTTTCTGCTTGTGTTTAAACAAATTGAAAGTACGGTAACAAACAATTTGATTGGACATTTAAAAATAACTAAAAGAGTATAATTAATTTGTTTGTAACACATTGGATAAAAGCTTGAGGTGACAAATACCCCATTTACCCTAATGTGATTATTATGCATCTCATGCCTGTATTAAAATGTCTCATGTAACCCATACACACATATATATATATGTACACAGACACCTACTGTGTAGCCACGAAAATTAAAATTAAAAAGAAAACAAATCAAAAGGGTATATTTTAAAGTAATTGTAAGCGTCATAATTATTGTATATTTGTTTAAGCTGAAGCTTAAAATACTTATCAGCAATATTTACTAAATTGATAATAGCTAATACCTAGATAGGAGAATGAGTTCTGGTGTTCAGTGGCATTGTAGGGTGAATACAGTTAGCTATAATTTATGGTATATGCTTTCAAAAAGCTAGAAGAGAGGATTGGAAATGTTCCCAACAGAAACAAATAATAAATGTTTGAGGTATTGAATATACTAGTTATCCTGATTTGAGCATTACACATTGTATACATATACAGAGGAGATATCACTGTTACTTTATATCCCATAAGCATGTATGTACATGTCAACTAAAAATATTAAAAAATTCATCTCATTAAAAAAATAATAATACAGGCCAAACTTAGTGACTTACAGCTAATTAATAGTATGTGGCCTGACCATCCTCACTCAAAACAGGGGAAGGGGGTACCAAGGGCAAGCAGTTTGAGATAGAGAGCCTTTTCTAAGCTAATGTTGCAAATCTCATGGTGTAACTCTTACCATGTTCCATTTATTCAAAGCAAGTTCCATTTATGAATGCCTAGAAGCTCCAATGTAGGTGATCTGGCTGCCTGCCACAGCCAACGTTCCAGGCAATGGCCAGCATTAACAACAAGACTTACACAGCTGAGCAAACCTTCAGATTATTGTACTTTCCCAGTCTTTGAGCTGTCCCCAGGAAAGATAAGAGGAACAGTGACAAGCTGTCCTAGCCAAGCTTCTCCCAAATGGCAGATTTATTCATACAACAAATGTTGTTTTAACCCACTAAATTGTGGGTGATTGTTAGGAAACAATAAAAATAAAAATTGATTTAAAAAATTACAATAGAAAACTTAGTAGGAACTAGCCACCTTTAAAGTATGATCTAATAGAGGTTGATATTAATTTTTTCATGTCAAACTATGCTAATGAGAAGCAGTAGAAAAGTAGAAGACAGACAGACATAAGAGCTACTGAGGAGAAAGATTTCCTAAAATTCCTTTTAATTAAAAATTCTTATTACTAGGCAAGTGTGTTTCTTTAGGATTTCCACTCAAGTTAGGAAATCAGTAAGACAGGGAAGCAAAGAGGCAAGTTTTGAAGTGCAACAGCTGGAAAACTAAAAATATTTGGTTTAACAATCAAAATCAGACATTATCTGATTTCACGGAAGTAAAATCTTAAGAAAGCTAAGCAGCAGAGTATGAAGTAATCAATCTGGCATTCATTATTCATTTTCCTTTCCTCAATGAGAAAATAAAGAGAACATTATAGAATCATTTTTAATTATCTCAGAAGTAAAATAAATGTAGTGGGTTTTGAATGTTAATAAATTAAATACAATTTACCCTTCACTGTACTTCAAGTTTGTCTATACGAAGTTAAGATCATTTAATCTTCATGTTGTACCACAATCCTTCTTCATAACATACAAAAAAAAAATAGCTTTGATATTTTGAAATTTAAACAACTAATTTCATTATTGTCTCTTATAAATTGCCTGAACATAACCTATTTTTTAGTGCTGAACTGCCGAAACTTTTTATCTGAATAGGATAAAATACTTATTCCAAAAAAAGTATGAAGCTATAAAATATAGCTGTGCATCTTGATCTGTTTAAGCAGAGGGAGGTAGTTACAGAGAATTGTGATTTCTGAGAATGCAGGAACTATACCAAGAAAAGATCATCCCAGGTGTTATACATAAGAATCAGGTGCCAGGTCAAAAGAGGATCTACCTGTGAACTGCAAGATGATGAATTAGCTCCATTTCCAATGAGAAAAGCTTATAGCCTGGACTGACTCTTCTCCTCCCAGGATGGATAACATCTACAGATGACTGTGCAAATTACAATGAGTTAATAAAACCTAATGCATGAAATAGTAGACTGTCAGAAGATGATGTGACCAAGATTTGATGGAAATGGGACTCAAGAGAGAGACATTCAATGAGAGACTAAAGGTTTGAATAGAGAAACAAAGGAAAGGACTCTTGTCTCTGTAAGCTTTACTTCCCATCATGTCATGGAGTCAGCAAGGAATAAGCTGGCCATGAAATCTTTCAAGAAACAAAAAGCAAAGATGTTTCTCTATATTGAACTTTTATTATGCATGATAATATATAGCTGGTAATATGCAAAATGATTGAAAAAGAGTTCTCATATAAGTTGATTTGGTACTGGCATAGGAATAGAGAGATCAATGTTTTAGAATTTAGAATCCAAAAATAGACCTGCACATGTATGGTCAATTGATTTTCAACCAGGATAACAAAATTACTACATGAGAAAAGAATAGCATTTTCAACAAATGGTTCTGGGACAAATGGATATCCATATGCAAAAGAATAAAGTTGGCGTCCCAGCAAATACTGCATTTAAAATTTATCTGAAAATAAAATAGCTAAATTTAAGAGCTAAAACTACAAGTTTCTTCGAAGAAAAGACAGGAATAAATCTTTGTGACTACATTTGGCAGTAGCTTCTTAGATATAACAACTCAAAATATGGATTAACATTATAATTTAAAGCTGTGGTGCTTGAAAATATACTAACAGTAAAGTAAAAAGGCAAGCCACTGAGTAGGAGAAAATATTTGAAAACTGTATTTCTCTTAGAAAACTTATATCTAGGATATATAAAGAACACTTACCATTCAGAAAGAAAAAGATGACCCAATTAGAAAATGGGCAAAGGAAAGAAATATACATTACTCCAGAAAAGATATATACATGGCTAAGATGCACATTAAAACAAGATTAAAATTATTAGTCATTAGGGAATGCAAATCAAAACCATAGAGGGGTGCCACTTCCCACCACTAGCATGGACTCATCCCTGGTAAAAATGTGGAGAAATTAGAACCCTCATACTGCTAATGAAAAATGGTATAGCTGCTTTGGAAAATGTACAGGCATAAAGTTAAACATAGACTATCAAATGACTCTTCAATTCCACCCATAAGTATACACCAAAGAGACATGAAAACATATGCAAACACAAAAACTTATACATAAAAGTTCAAGGCAGCATTATTAACAATAGCCCAAAATGGAAACAACCTAAAGATCTATCAACTGATGTGTGGGTAGATAAAATGTTTGTTATATCTAAACAATGAAATATACTCAGCAATAAGAAGAAATGAAGTGCCGATACTTGCTACAACAGAGGACCCTGAAAATGTTATGCTAAGTGAAAGAATCCAGTCACAAAAGGCCACATACTGTGATTTGAACAAGATAAAGCTTCCTGAACAGGCAAATACATACAAACAAAGTAGATCGGCAGTTCCCTAGAACTGAGTAAGGAATGGGAAACCGGTGGGTGACAAAAATGCAGAATTTCTTTTAAGAGTGATAAAAATATTCCAGAATAGATTGTGTTGATGATTGTATAACTCTGTGAAAATACTAAAAGCTACTGAACTGTGCACTTTCAAAGAGTGAATTGCATGGCATGTTAATTATACCTCAATAAAATTGTTACCAAGAAAGACGCTTTGATACTAGTGATTTGAAGTCGTCATAGGATGGTGTACTGCTTGCTTTTATATCATTGGCCAGGGTTTAAGACACAGAATGAGCAGTATGCCCATCTTATAGAAAAAGAATACATTAAACATGTATTCTTTCCATTAGAATCAAGTCCATAAAATTAAAAAACAAATCTCTTTCACTTCTCAAAGCACTGACAGATTTTTATTTCCCCAAAGTATTTGGGTACTTCTTTTGGTCCCAAAATGTACTTGATGTGTTAGCTTATTCATCTGAATATCCATTTCAAGTAGACCAGTTTTAAAATCTCCATGGAAATTAAGCTTTCCATTTTCACATTCCTTTAACTTCTTTTCTGTCATTTCTAAAAGCTCCTTATATCTGCAGGCATGTACAGAATGACTAAATCAAAATGTTCCAGACTAATATTTAATAATTTCTTAAACAAACGTGTTCTAACCTATGAAGAAACAAATCAATAAATTATGACCCTCTCTCCTTTGTTTCAATGTAACACAGTTTGAAAACATTCTAACAAAATTTAACTTTATGTAAGTAATATGAAGAAAATTTTACAACATATACGACAGATAAAGGATTGATATTATAACGATATATAGAGTTTTTATAAATAAACTATTAATATTTATTTTAGTATTTGGTTGGGGGAAAAGTAATCATGATTTTTGAACCAAAATTACTTTTGTACCAACCTAATATGTTAATATAAAATACTAACCTATTATTAAATACGAATTTTCACTCAGAGATCAGCATCAAAGGGGAAAAGCATATTTATATGTGAATGTTTGCAAAAGACACAAAAATACATTTTTGATACATTTTGACCACAGTCTATAGGAAGAAAAGAATACACACACAAAAATTATCACAAAAATTATTCAAAGTAGAATAGAAAGAAAAGAAAACAGTCTGAGTTGAGGAGGGAAAAGGAAATGAGAGATCATGTGAAGACTTAACGACAGTTGTAGGAAGAGATCTAAAGATCTTTGCTAGAACAGTTTTAACAAAATGAAAGGCATCCAAAACCATGCAGAGATAGATGAGAGAAAAATATTAATTTGAATCAGAGAACAAATTAAAGTTCTCAGCAAATAGAAAAGCAGCCATGTTGGGGGCTTCAAAGGCACTGAGGAAAATTCTGTTTTTAATCTCGGTGGCAGAAACATAATTATTCATTTTACTCTTTTTTAGGTAATACATATTTTTATTATAACATATATATACATATATGTGTATATATATACATATGTGTGTGTGTATCAAAAACAGCAGAAGTTTAGTGATATATATACATAACTCACATATGCATGGGAGGTACCAGTAGAAAATTAGTAAATATCCATAATATATTTAAAAACTAAACAGAATCAAAGAGACTGAAATAAAAGTTAATCGAGATAATTTTTGATGATGTTTAAAAACAACAAGGGCAGATTTTCGGATATTAAAGAACAGCAGATAGCACATTACCACCAGGAAGATTACCAAATACAAAAATATCTTCAGAAATAAAAATTCAAAGTAGATAATGAAGAGAGCAGTTGACATTATATGCCAAAGGCATTGTCATTATTGTTTTCAAAATCATTAAAGAATAAGAGTGTGATATTTAGGTATTCAAAAAAAGTTGCAGTTTATGCTGTGACTCTGATAAAGCATTAAGACTGAATAATTTGTTTAATTATAAAAATGCAGATATAAGTAAAACTTGTATCTCAATTTTAATAAATATATTGAAATTATAGTTAATATATATTTTTAAAGTTCTAAAATATTGAAATCTTACCCAGTTATTTCTTTTCCTAATTCATTTTTTTCTTTATTTCCCAATCCAAATTATGCTCCAGAGATTGCATTAAGTCACAGTACATTCATTTAATTTCTCTTTTCTATCTCCAGTCTTTTAAAGAAGTTAATTATTAAAACTCTAGAGACACTCTTCTTTCCTAAAAATATTATTTCTCTTGAATTCATGAGTTATATATGTGCAAACCATTTTATAACATGTAGTTATATACTTTATTCGGATAATGACAGATTGAAACATAACCTTTTTTAAAACAACCCAAAATGATTTATACTTTCATTAGTATCATTTGCGGAATTTAAACTGCCAAAATTTATTTGGTAAAAAAGTTTTTATGCATAAAATACTAAATGCTAACAATAAGTGAAAAAATAAGTAGTTATATTTATATTTTGGTGCCAAAGATGACCTCAAAGCATTGTCATCAATAGTTCACAATACTCCAGGTTTGTTCATTCAGATCTAAGAAAGATAATTTTTTGAAAGCTCTCATTTGGTCCCCACAACATTTCTGATTCTTACCTAACTTCAGGATAAGGTAACTATGCTCATTCTCTGTAAGCATTCTTTTATGGTTTTTTGCTTTTTCTTTTTTTATTAACCATTTTTCTCTAGATAAAGTTTATGTGTTTTCTATGTTTCTCATTCTCAATATTGTCAACTTATAATGCATTTATCAAGATGTAATGCCATTGCAAACTGAGGAGACCTTGTACTGTGGGTTGAAAATCCCTACTCTAAAATCTGAAGCTTCAAAATCTGAAACTTTTAAAATGCACACATAATTTTTCTCAACAGTCAGAAAAAATTTGAGTATTGACTAGAACAATTCTCCTCTATTAGAGTGGTTTCTGTTTTATATTTATTGATTGAAATATATTTCGAATAAAACTATTATGTCAATGTCTAAAAAATAAATTATCAGTATAATACATTTAATTGTGTTGTAACAACTGGTAAGATAGACTATTTTCAATTTATACAATAACAAGTAGCCTTTATGTCAGATATAATCCTCTGCTTAGGCAAATTTATAATAAGACATGATTATGTCTCATGAAAAAATAAAGCAATGTACAATTGAAAGTTAAATTGTTCTGCAGCAACTAGAAAACACATCCTGAAGCATAAGGTCAATGAGAGTCAGAACAGTCAGAGAAAGCTTCATGAAAATGGAAAATGTGTCCACCAAGTCTGAATGAAGGAGGACAGATGAACAAAAACTGAAAATGGAAGAACAGCATGAGGAAGGCAGAGAGATAAGGAAATCGGCCCAATTAAGTAAATACAAAATCCAGTGGCAGAGAAATAAAAACATAGGTCCACACAATAACTTGTAAGTGAATGCTTATAGCAGCATTATTCATAATAGCCAAAAGGAGACGCAGCCTAAAGATCTATCAACTGGTGAATGAATAGCTGCTGTAGCCGTGCAATAGAGTATTATTGGACAGTAAATAAAAATGAAATACTGACATGTACTACAAAATAGATGAACCTTAAAAACACTACGTTAAGTAAGAGAAGCTGCTCATTAAACACTACAGATTGTATGATTCCATTTCTATGAAATGTTCAGAACCGGAAAATCTATCAAGACAAAAATTAGATGATGGTTGCCTAGGACTGGGGAAGGTGGAGAAACATAGAAGTGAATGGTGGGGATGACTAAGACATGCGAAGTTTCTCTTTAGGGTGATGAAAATGTTCTGAAAATGATTGTGGTGATGGTTATACAACATTGTGAATATATTAAGAGACATTGAGTTGTACAATTTAAATGTGTGAACTGTATGATACATGAATTTTTTCCCAATAAAGTTCCTTTTTAAACATCCAATGGCAGTATCAAGATAATTTCCTTTATTTTCTATTTTGAATATGCCTACTACACATGATCTAAATATGTATATGTTTATACAATATAATTAAAAAGAAAAAATAAAAGAATTGCCTAGCTATTCAAACACTGTGTATATTAACATAAACATTTGCATTTTGGAGAGTAGTATAATGTCCTTGGCATCCATTCACAATAGTGGAGCTAAGAAATAAGATAATTTTCTGGAATATTCCATTACACATTCTTCTCTGATTAAATATGGCTTGCCTCACCATGGCAACATAAATCACTGAAAAATACTGTTTATCTGAAGAATAGTCTCTCAACTTGTGGGATAAACAATGTATAATTCTTAATCTTCTTAAGTGTAAAT
>NC_045442.1:94321024-94327970 GCF_002776525.5 Piliocolobus tephrosceles
CTTGTGGGATAAACAATGTATAATTCTTAATCTTCTTAAGTGTAAATATTATGAAAAAATATGTAATTATAAGAAAAACATTGCAGAATGACAGCCACAGTTTTTAAAATAAGCACATTATAAATAGAATTGTAATAAAACTAATTATAATGAACATATAAAAGAAGTCTTCCCATGGAAATTAGTATCATAAAACAATTTATATTATTTAACCAGCTATAGATTCACTGTTGGCATGTTACATTTAATACATACTTGACTTTTGACTTGAAATCATTTCTTCATTAAATCCTATATCTCATCTTTGTGATTAATGTGATAATGTGATGTAAGTTCTAGTGAAGTCTCAGACACACACTGTTTATTGAGATCAGCCAATTGTTTTTGAAGTTGTCTCACAATGACCTGACAAGACATATTTGTTATGGATTTTATAAATCATCTTACCAAATTAACAATATTTACTTTTTAAAATATCCCCAAATATATTGATTCAGCTTATTTTCTTCATTTGTACACATTGCTGCTTATTACTGACTCCACTCAAGGACAAAAGAAGGTGTTATCTTCCTGCCAAACTGGTAGTCTCTTACTAGACACCAGATTCATCCCACTAGTCATTTGTCCCCTAATGAATCTGTAATGCTTCACAACCTACTGAAGTCTCAAAAAAAAAAAAAAAAAAAAGTTGGGATAGGACTAGTGGTGGCAAATTCTACACAGTGGAATGCTTTCCTTCTTCTGTATTAGAAGCACAAATCAACATCAAAGTTCCTCACATATTCAATCACCTGCTGAAATTTTTCCAATAGATTTCTATCTCAGAATAAAATTATTTTTATTTTAAAGCCTTCAGAGACCCTAGGTAACCTGCTCTCCACATCTCTCCTGACCTCAGCTGCTATGTTTCTCTTCTCTACTTTCTTCGCTTATTTTGTACTATACATGAACGCTGCCATCCCATATGAATTGTAAAATGAGGATCCAATGCAAAGCTAATATATCACAGATAGCTACAATGACTTTTCTCTGGGACATGATAGTCTTTGAGCCTTGAAATAGAAATCATGAGCAAATTATTTGTGATAATACTCAAAATAAGTTATAAATACTAGTGGGGTAATTAAATCAAATTTGATATTGTAAAATTCACTACATTTGTCCTAAGGTATTATTTAATAAAATGCAGATGTCTTTAAAAAATTGAGAGGTTATAACAACACATAATTTGAGATTCAAATATGTTCAGATTTAAGTCAAATTGACATAAATGAAAATAAAATTATATCAACTAAAATATACAGAAAGCTACTGAAAAAAAGTATTATTACAAGATGCAGAAATGTACACTTCAAAATATACTTCAAATACACTTCAGTTCCTCTGGAAAATTTATAATTAATTGTCAAAGTAGACTGCTGAACTGAATCTTAATTTCAAAATGCTAATTGCTGATATGGGCATTCCCATTTATCTGCTTCAATGTGGTCATAAAATGTGGCCACAAAGAGACATTAAAACCTTTATTTCAACAGTAAAAGCCAATGTCATTAATGTTCATCTATTAAAAATCTTAAACTTAAAATTTCATCAGTGACACAACGTCTTTACTCAAAGTGTAACGTCTCTCTCAGCTTTAACTTTCATTTGGTGGAGATGAGGCATGTTTCTAAGCTGACATAGTAAGTATATTTATCATCTATATATATATATATATATATATAGAATATATATATATATTTTTTTTCAACTAGATTCAGCATTTAACCAACGCCAAATATGCTTTCAATTTTCTTTCAGGAAGGTTGACAAGTATTTATATTTTTTGATACTTACTTCTCTTTCTTGTTTCTCTTTTTCATATTTATATATATGGTCTTTTAAATGGTTACTGTAATTAAATACCTCCTCATTTTTCTTTTTTAGGACATGATGTTGCATTTTCCTCTTAAGAACCAGAATATTAATTGTTATCTTGCTTTTGTTATCAGCTTTCTTATGTGCATGAACTAATTGCTGTCGAAGGCACATATTTTTGCTTTGTAGCTGAAATAATTTCTGCTCCAGAGACTCCTGCTGTTCATTGTGTATGTTCACATTATCTTGTTCATTTTGATACATGTGTTCAGCTTTCTTCATTTGATATTGTGTTTCATCTCGTTCTCTTTGTGCATGTTCTGAAACCAATGTATTTTCCCTCAGAGCATCTCTTGCATAATTGAGATTAATTTTTACGCTTTTGGATTTCCTTTGAGCTTCAGAAAGTGGTTGATGGAGCACCTCATTGTTATATATTGTATTATTCACATCAACATTGATTTTGCCTTGCAAACAAGCATCTCCTGCAATGTGGAAAGCAAGTCCTTGGCTTTTTCTTGATGTCACAATTTGATCACGGTCTTGTACAGCAGAAGCCAGTCTAGGATGGTATGATTCAATTTCTCTCTCCAGTATTTCTTTGTCTTGTTTTTCCTTCAATTTAGAAGTGAGCATTGTGTTCTCAGCCATCAGAACTTTAAGCTGCCCACTATATTGAGATGCCCTTTTTGTTAATGTTTTCTCTTTCAGTTTTAGAGTCATCTGAAGTTCAGCGTTCTTTTCTTTTAAAATCTTAATGTCCTTAAAGTATTTATTTTCCTTCTCCCGGTGTTGGTGTTTTAGTTTGGCTATTTCCAGTTTTAGCATGGCAATTTCCTTTTTCAACATGCAATTTTCATGTAAGAGAGCATTTTCATTTTCCTGAGTGTGAGAAACCTAAATAAAACAAAATAAACTTTTAGCTAGTAGTCAAAATGGCATATCACGGTTCCTCTGAAACTAAAGAATAACTTGTACATTTATACAATGAAAGGGTTTTTATAAGTAGGTATCAGTTGAAGAACCATTGAATCAAAACTTCAAACGCTATAGAGCATAAATTCCCCAAAGTTCAAACATTTGAAGACAATGAATTCATGAAAGTACAAAAGAAATGATTAGAGAATTTTTAAGAGCCTCAGAATTGAAAAAAAAAAAAACTTTCCCCGAATTACAACAAACTCAACAGCATAAAATAAAAGATTAATCAATTTGACTGCCTACAAAAATTTGGTTTACACTCTGATGTCTAACTTATACAAGATCCCATACTAAGAGCCTTAGTGCTGCATATATTTAGACAGATAAAATTTCCCAAAGTTCTTCCAGCTCCTTTTTCCTGAGAATATTCTCTAGATATTCTATTTTTTAAAAATATATAGTTAATTTTAAGAATTATCTTTATGAATGTTTGATAAATTGAGACATTGTAACAAGCAATTTTAGTTATCACAATTCTGAAAGGAAAAGATTAAAAATATAAACAAGTTGTAGGATTTTCTCCCAGTCTTATGAGTCTACATCCAGGAACTCTACACTAAATTTCAGTTAATTCTACTGGGTAAATATGTAAATATAAAAGAAGTCTTCAATTTCAAAGACAAAAGAAAGACGATAAAATCTAGAGAGCCCTACATAGAAAACCATAAGCTTATTTACTATGACAATAACTTTTGCTTCCTCTTCATAATGTTCGAGTCAGTATTAAATGTTAACTATGTTGCTAGGAAAAAACTACTTACCAATAAATTGTCACTAAGTATATGGTAGGGATAATCATTGTTTTCAAAAGCTCTTTGTACTGAAATAAGATACTACCTGGATGTCATAATTTATAATAAATAACCATAGCTACAAAAGTGATAATTTTAAGATAACATTTTTGTTTGATTTAGACCTGAATAATTCATACTAAATCAGAGGGAAATAAAGTTAGAAATATGAAATTTTTATTTAGAGATTGATTTACCTGACTCAAATTACTTCTTACACTCTTCAATTCCATATCTTGTATTCTGAGAGCCTGTTCAAGTTCTTGTTTCACTTCTAACTCTTTCCTATGTTGCTCTTCGATTCTTCCTAATTCTTTCCTAATTTTTTCATTTAATATATTGGCATTTCTTCTCTTCTCTTCTTCTTGGTTTAAAGTCAATCTGCCATTAAACACACTTATCTTAAAATTCATTTTGTTAGAAAATGGAATTCACTTTGAGATATATTTATTTCTACATTGGTTTATTATTCCAATAAAATTTCTATATTCTTGAATTTTTTTTTCTTTCTAGTTCTCAGGTATTTATTACTTGAACCTCTTCCAAATGACATACATACTTGAAAAATAGTGAGGAAAGAACATCTTCTAGTTAGAAAGTTGCCGAAACTGGTAACAACTGTTACTGTAACTAGCAATGACTGTTATGGAAAAGAATACTGGAAGCTATCCAGCAAATTCATAAGCTGAAAATTACTTTTTAAAATTTTACACAGTCAAAATTACTCCTCAATGAGGACAGATCATTTGGAGTTAACTGATTAAAGTGACTGATTAAAGTTAACTGGTTACTTTTTATTAACAAGTTTACTGATTTATTAGACATAAATATTCATACTTATAAAATATGGCAAGTATCCCTAAAAATAATTTTAATATTAAAATCTCAGATTAGGTTAAATAGTCTAATATCTGTTATCCCATATATCTTTTGTTTCTTTTTTGAGTAATGCTTTAAATGTATCTTGTTGATTATTATATATTTTATCAACAAATTTTAAATCTCTTTTATCAAAAGACAGAATATAATACTTAAAGAATAAAAATAATATGCATTTAACATAGAACTCTGAATTAATTTTATTTATGTAGGAGAGCAAGAGATGTTGAATAAACTAATAAATTATTCTGTATTTTCTCTATATTCCATGCACATTAAAAGTGTATAATTAAAAGAAATTGATTTTTGGGGAGAAAAGAATGGCCATTTCACACTCTGTTTGTTGAGCTGTAAATGAATATAAATTTTCTTGAGAACAATTTAGAAGTAACGAACAAATAACTTCTTAAAAACTTCCTATAATTTAACCAAATATTTTTATATTGAAGAATTTATTCCAAGTCAATAATTAGAAAGGTAGAAAAATATTTGCATGCAGTTGTGCCTTGCATCACCTATAATACAAAAATTTAAAAATCAAAAAAATTAATTTGTTAATTAAGTTAAGTATGGATTTCCAAATAATGGCCTTCTATATAGCCATTAAAATTGTGATTTAAATAAATATGCATTTAATTATCAGCAGAAGTATTCACATTTAAGAACTTGTATTATTTAAAAGAATTTGACACTCTACAAGACAGAGATTTTTTTCTCCAGTTAAACCTCAGAAGGTAAGTCAGCTATTACAAAAAGTATCCTACATAATTTTACTATAAATAGTTGAAATATTTATTTAAAACTAGGATGTCATACCTCACACTGCAGAGCTCTTGTTCCCATTTAACTTTTTGATTCTCTAACTGTGATTTTATTTCTTTTGCTTCCGATAGTTCCTTTTTTAGTACACATAACTTATTTTTCATTCGTTCAATTTTTCCTGTAAGTTGTTCACAGTGATCTTTTTTAAGTTCCCTTGCTCTTTTACAAGAAGGAACTGCATCCAAGCTTTTTGATAGGCTAGTTGAATCTGTCTCAAGGAGGAGATAGAAATAAAATATATTAGTACTTTTGGAATATAAAGGGCTGCATATTTTAACAATCACTTATACACTGAACTACTGGGGGAAACTCACCCCTGATAATTCACATGGGTTCTTTTCTATTTCCCTAAGTGTCAGTTGGTCTGAGAAATAAAGGGAAAGAGTACAAAGAGAGAAATTTTAAAGCTGGGTGTCTGGGGGAGGCATCACATGTCAGCAGGTGCTGTGATGCTCCCTGAGTCGTAAAACCAGCAAGTTCTTATTAGCGATTTTCAAAAGGGAAGGGGGAGTGTACAAATAGGGTGTGGGTCACAAAGATCACATGCTTCACAAGGTAATAAAATATCAAAAAGCAAATGGAGGCAGAGTGAGATCACAGGACCACAGGACGGGCTGAAATTAAAATTGCTAATGAATTTTCAGGCACACATTGTCATTGATAATATCTTATCAGGAGACAGCATTTGAGAGGAGACAATTGGTCTGACCAAAATGTATTAGGTGGGAATTCCCTTGTCCTAATAAGCCCGGGAGAGCTATGGGAGACCGGGACTTATTTCATCCTTTTGTCTACGACCATAAAAGACAGCCGCCCACAAAGTGGCCATATTAGAGGCCTCCCCTCAGGGACGCATTCTCTTTCTCAGGGATGTTCCTTGCTGAGAAAAAGAATTCAGTGATAAGTCTCCTATTTGCTTTTGAAAGAAGAGAAATATGGCTCTCTTCTGCCCGGCTCTCTAGCAGTCAGAGTTTAAGGTTATCTTCCTTGTTCTCTGAACATTGCTGTTATCCTGTTCTTTTTTCTTTCTTTTTTCTTATTTATTTATTTATTTATTTTTATTATACTTTAAGTTCTAGGGTACATGTGCATAACGTGCAGGTTTGTTACATATGTATACTTGTGCCATGTTGGTGTGCTGCACCCATCAACTCGTCAGCACCCATCAATTCATCATTTATATCATGTATAACTCCCCAATGCAATCCCTCCCCCCTCCCCCCTCCCCATGATAGGCCCCATTGTGTGATGTTCCCCTTCCCGAGTCCAAGTGAGCTCATTGTTCAGTTCCCACCTATGAGTGAGAACATGCGGTGTTTGGTTTTCTGTTCTTGTGATAGTTTGCTAAGAATGATGGTTTCCAGCTGCATCCATGTCCCTACAAAGGACGCAAACTCATCCTTTTTTATGGCTGCATAGTATTCCATGGTGTATATGTATGTCACCTCAGGACCCTGTGATAATTGCATTAACTTCACAAATTGTTTGTAGAGCATGTGTGTTTGAACAATATGAAATCTAGGCACCTTGAAAAAAGAACAGGATAATCCTTTGGGTTTATCCTTTGGGTATCCTGTTCTTTTTTCAAGGTGCCTAGATTTCATATTGTTCAAACA
>NC_045442.1:94328070-94340523 GCF_002776525.5 Piliocolobus tephrosceles
TATCCTGTTCTTTTTTCAAGGTGCCTAGATTTCATATTGTTCAAACACACATGCTCTACAAACAATTTGTGAAGTTAATGCAATCATCACAGGGTCCTGAGGCGACATACATCCTCCTTAGCTTATGAAGATGATGGGATTAAGAGATCAAAGTAAAGACAGGCATAGGAAATCACAAGGGTATTGACTGAGGAAGTGATGTATCCATGAAATCTTCACAATTTATGTTCAGAGACTGCAGTGAAGACAGACATAAGAAATTATAAAAGTATTAATTTGGGGAACAAATAAGTGTCCATGAAATCTTCACAATTTATATTCTTCTGCCTTGGCTTCAGCTGGTCCCTCTGTTTGGGGTCCCTGATTTCCCGCAACACCGAACAAATATATATTGATTTCCTACCATGTGGAAGGCATTATGCTAAGCTCTGCAGATTAAACAGAAAAAAAAAAAAAAAAAAAAAAAAACCCTCTGCTCTTGTTTAGCTTAAAATATACTGAAAAGCAAAGCCCCAGAAAAGTGGCAATTATAAATTCAGATAGATACTTTAAGAAAACAGATTGCTAAGAATAAGATATATACTAGGCCCATGGAAAATTCCCCTGAGGAATGTATGGCTACACTGTGGAAAGAAGACTGAAAAGGAAGCAGCTGAGCAAAGGGGGAAGAAAAGCATTTTATCCAGTGTGTAGCATGTGCTGAAGCTCTAGAGTAGTCTGCCAAGAGAGAACAACGGGTATTGATTTTTCTTCTTAGCTCAAATAACTAAAAATAAAACACACGAAATACATTAAACATTTTTTTAGACACTGACCATTAGGCAAAGAAGATGATAATCCCTGAAAAACAGAAAAAAAATGGGGAACAAACCTTATGAATGTTTCAGCTTCCTGCCTTGACAGAGGTTCCAAGACATGACACAGGAAGAAAAAACTGAAGTGGAACCTACCAGACTCTCTTGGTTACAGTGATGAAGCTTAGAGTCTGGTAAAACCAAAGCAGAGATACATTACAGAACAAAGCACTAAGGAGGAGAGAGAGATATAGAAGCAACAGCAAGAAACCCCTTGAAACCCCCTCCCAGTATTTAGCAAAATAATAAAGATTGCATGTGAGCCAGAAAACTACCTAAGACCAATCTGGGTCGGAGCAGGGGACTTATAAATTTAGAGAAAATCACACCTGGTGCTCACACAGTGGCAAGAAGAGTATCTTTTTTTATAGATTTACCTCGAAGACTCAGACTTCACAGGAAAATGAATAGTCAGAAAGACCTTGCCTCAGGTGTGGGGAGTTAGCTCATACCATAAAAAGCAAAAATGAAAAGGATCAAGTTGTTTATAAGTATCTCAACTCTATTCTACAATAAAAATCAATAAGATAAGTAGAGCAATAGAAGATACTTTCAAAAACTAAATTGCACTTGTATAGATAAAAGTTACAGTGCCAGAGATGAAAGCTACACTGAGTAGATATGAGCATAGATTGATTTGCCATCACGAAAGAAAAGATTCACAAATTTCAGACACTAGAGAACTAGAAGCAAACTCCCAGCAGGTAATATATAAGTCCCCAAACAGGTAGGAGGAAAGACAGAATAAAACATTTGAGCAAAAATTGACTAAACATATTCTAAACTTAATGAAAGCTACAGTCCCACAGATCCAGGCTGGAATCTGGCTGGAAGTGAAGAAATGAAAATACACAATTGTAATTTCTTATACCATCTATGATATGATATAATATTACTTGAAGGTGGGTTGTGATGAGGTAAATCCATACACTATAAATCCTAAAAAACCACTAAGACAGCAAAGCAAAGCGTTATACCTAATAACCAAATAAACTTATACCACAAAAAGATATGACTAAATCATAAAGAAATATAAAACTAGACCAATAACTAAAAAATATTACACCTATATATATACACATATAAAACTAAATCATAAAAATTACTAAACTAGTCTGAAGGAAGCAGATAAAGAACAAAAGCAAAGCAAAGAAGATCTGGGACTAATAGAAATCAAACAGCATGATGACAGACAACTTTTATCATATCAATAATTACATAATAAATTAAACTGGTCTAAAAACCACTGTTCAAAGGCAGATTGTTAGAATGGATATAAAAGTAAGATCTATCTGTATAATGCCTATAATAAATAAACTAAATATAAAGACAACAATTGGTTAAAGATGAAACAAGATATACCACACTACCACTTGACAAAAGAAGGTTGAGGAAGAGTGGTTGTATTAATACCAAAGTACATTTCATAGCAAAACTATTACCAGCAATAAACAAACTCATTTTATAGTAACAAAGGGATCACTTAATCAAGAAAACATAACAGTCCTAAATATTTATGTACATAATAACATAAATGCTTCAAAATACATGATACAAAAATAGAACTGCAAAAGAAATGGACAAATGCCCAAGTATAGTCTAAAATTTCTAAACCCTTTACTCAAGTGGTAGAATAAGGAGGCGGAAAATCAGTAAGAATATGATAGACAACACCATTCTTCTGAAATACTCAAAGACTATATTCTAGATCATATCTTAATAAAAGGATCAAGAAGGTTTTAAGTCATACAAAACATGTTACCTGACCCAAAAGCAATCAAATTAAAAATCAATAATAAAAATGTACTGGAACAACTCAACCATTGCAAATTAAGTAACATACATCCAAATAACCCTGGGTTGGTTCAAAAAATAATAAAAAGGAAAATTAGAAAGTATTTTGAACTAACTTCAAATGAAAACACAACACATTAGATATTTTAGAATGCATCTACAACAGTGCTTAAATAAAAATTTTCAGCACTGAATGTCTATATTAGAAGACTCTCAAATAAATAATTTTGACTTTTACCTTAAGAAACTAAAAGAAGAAGAAGAAGAAAGTAAACTCAGTGGAAGCAGAGGACAGGAAATGATAAATATCTGTATTGGTTTGAATGTTTTCCTCCTTGCAATTTTCATATGCTAAAATCAAATCATAGAGATAGGAGTTTTTGGATGTAATTAGGTCACGAGGGCCAACCCTTCATAAATGGATTTAAGCTCTGATAGAAATAACCCCAGCAAGCCTCTTTAGCCTTTCTGCTTGTGAGGACACAGGGGAGAAGAATGTATTGATGAATCATGAAGTGGTACCTCTTCAGGCATCAAATCTGATGATACCTTGATCTTGAACTGTGCAGCTTCCAAAATTGTGAGAATTCAATTTATGTTGCTGATAAGCTCCCAACTATAGATTTTTAAAATAATAGGCAAAGAGAAATAAAACATCAGAGATGGAACTAATAAAACACAAAAATGATAGAAAACTTGAACAATACCAAACACTTTGAGAGGATCAATAAAAGCAAAAGTCTACCTAGCCAAACTAGCTCTTGAAAAGAAAAAGCTACAAATTACCAACTTTGAAAATGAGTTAATGTGACATTATTTCAGATTCTACAGATACTTAAAAATACAAGGTAATATTATAAAATTTATGTGAATAAACATGACAACTCAGAAAAGATTGACAAATTCATTGAAATGTGAAAATTACCATCTGATCTTTGACAAAACTGAAAAAAAGCAATGGGGAAATAATTCTCTATTTAATAAATGATGTTGGGAAAGCTGGTTGGTCATATGCAGAAAACTGAAACTCAACCCCTTCCTTACACCTTATACAAAAATTAACTCAAGATGCATTAAAGACTAAAACATAAGACCCAAAACCATAAAAAGCCTAGAAGACAACCTAGTAAATACCATTCAGGACATAGGCATGGGCAAAGACTTCATGACTAAAACCCTAAAAGCAATGGCAACAAAAGCCAACATTGACAAATGGAACTAAATTAAACTAAAGAGCTTTGGCACAGCAAAAGAAACTAGCATCAAAATGAACAAGCAACCTACAGAATGGGAGAAAATTTTTACAATCTACCCTTTTGACACAGGGCTAATATCCAGAATCTACAAGAACTTAAACAAATTTATGAGAAAAAAAGAAACAACCCCATCAAAAACTGTGCAAAGGATATGAACAGATACTTCTCAAAAGAAGACATTCATGCAGCCAAGAGACATATGAAAAAATGCTCATCATCACTGGTCGTCACAAAAATGCAAATCAAAACCACAATGAGATGCCATCTCACGCCAGTTAGAATGGTGATCATTAAAAAGTCAGGAAACAACAGATGCTGGAGAGGATATGGAGAAATAGGACACTTTTACACTGTTGGTGGGAGTGAAAATTAGTTCAACCATTGTGGAAGACAGTGTGCCGATTCCTCAAGGATCTAGGACTAGAAATACCATTTGACCCAGCAATCCCATTACTGGTTATATACCCAAAGGATTATAAATCATTCTACTATAAAGACAAATGTACACGTCTGTTCATTGGGGCACTATTCACAATAGCAAAGACTTGGAACCAACCCAAATGTCCATCAATGATAGACTGGATAAAGAAAATGTGGCACATATACACCACAAAACACTATGCAGCCATAAAACAGGATATGAATTCATGTCCTTTGCAGGGACATGTATGAAGCTGGAAACCATTATTCTCAGCAAACTAACACAAGAACAGAAAACCAAACACCACATGTTCTCACTCATAAGTGGGAGCTGAACAATGAGAACATATGGACACAGAGAGGGGAACATCACACACCAGGGCTTGTAGGGGGTTGAGGGGCTAGGGGAGGGGTAGCATTAGGAGAAATACCTAATGTAGATAATGGTTTGATGGGTACAGCAAACTACCATGGAATGTGTATACATATGTAACAAACCTGCACATTCTGCACAGGTAATCTAGAACTTAAAGTATAATATAAGAAAATCTTTTTAACTAGGAATGACAGTATAGTGATTCTGGCAAAGGTTCAGGGGAAATATTTATGGAAAAGATCAAACTCTCTTTTGCCAAAATATAAATGATGTCAACAACAGGAAAATGAAATCTAGTCAGTAGTCAAAAAAATACAATATCTGAAGAAAAAATAGATAGCCTACATTGCCCTAAATATATAAAAGATTAAGTCATAGTTAAAAATCTTCCTAGAGTGAAAAAAGAAGTCCAGGCCAAGATTCCTACACTGGTGAGTTCTACCAAATATTTTAGGAAAAAAAAGAGAGATGATTTTAAACAAACTCTACCCCTAAAATTAAAAATCATGATACAGTTTGGATGTGTGTCCCCACCAAAACCTCCCATTGAAATGTAATCCCCAGTGTTGGAAGTAAAGCTTTGTGAGAAGTGAATGCATTACGAGGGAAGATTTCTCACAATTTAGTACCATGCCTTTGGTGCTGTACTCATAATAGTGATTCTCATGAAAATTGGTCATTTAAATGTGCGTGGCACCTCCCACCTCTCTCTCTTGCTCCTGCTCCAGCCATATGATGTGCAAGTTCTTCTTCACATTCCGCCATAATTGTAAGCTTCCACAGGCCTCCCCAGAAGCAGAGCCCCATGTTATGCTTCCTGTACAACCTGTAGAACTGTGAGCCAGTGAAACCTATTTCCTCATAAATTACCCAATCTCATGTATTTATCTATAGCAATGCACAAATAGCCTAATACAGAGTACATTTCAACTCAGTGTATAATGCTAGCATTACTCTAAATCAAAACCAGATGATATTATTACAAACAAGAGAACTGCCTTATGAACATGCATGTAAAAATTCAACCAATTTGTGAAGCAACAATGATAACCTTAGAAAGATGAGTGTATAAACTGTGCTATAGTCATACAATGGAATATTACTAAGGACTAAAAAGAGATGAACTATCAAGCTATGAAAAGACTTAAATGCATATTTCCAAAAATGACATTATCCAGAAAACAAAATTATGGATAGAATAAAAAGATTAGTGGTTGCCAAAGGGTTGAGGAGCAAAGTTGTGTGTTGATACCCTGTGTTTTTTCAGCTTTCCGAAATTTTGGCTCATCTTTCTAATCTGAAAAGAAAGTCACTTCTTCTATTTAAGTTTACTTTCACTTGCTTGAGACATGTTGTCACCCTGGAGGGTGTGACTTTAACATATACTGAGGAATGCAATATGTTTCTGAGTGCTGCCAGGGGAGTCAGCCTCTGTATGATTCTTTTGGTTGTTTGTAAACTTAGTATGGTGGTTTTCCCAAATGCTAGTTCTTACGGCAGCATACTGGGCATGTGAGAAGGCCCTTGATTTGCTGCAGAAATGAGAAAGTGGAGGTCTCAAGAAGCCTACATCATTTTCCTATCCACACTTGAGTCAGCAAATTTTGTAATGGGGTGTGCAGTGCAACCTCCCAGCCAACAAATGGTGACCGCAGGTTAGAATATACTGTGGCAGAAGCGGGTAAGAATATGCTTTGTCTTTGTCTTACTGGTAAGAACTCTTTGTTGCTTCGGGTTATCGACAGGTCTGTGTAATGCCCAGCGCCCTGAATTCTGTACTCAGCTCCAGAGAGAAGGATGAAGCTGAACAAAAGTACACTGACAAACTGGACTGGACTGACAAAACTAGCCTGAAGTTTGGATATCCTAATGAGGAGCACAAGCACCAGTCAAGACAAGGGTCTCAGGAAAAGCTCTTAGTGAATTGCAAAGAGGCTCCCAGAGGAAAGACAAAACACAGCAACAGTTCTATGTCCTGAGTGGTCATGAATGGCTCTGCTTCCTTATCAAAACCCTGACGTAAGACTCATAAAAAGCTTGTATGATTTTTTTTCTTCAAAAAAGCAGTCTCCTGTCTTCCTCTCTCCCCAAAACACACACTATATCTGATAGTTGCCATTTACCCAGATAAGTTTAGTTAAATATCAACCCTCATTTTCTTTCAGGAATTAATATTTTACTGTTACTTTCTTTGATTGACTCAGCAAGCTTTATGACTAGTTCATTTTATTCATCAATAAGATTCTTCAGGCCGGGCGAAGTGGCTCACGCCTGTAATCCCAGCACTTTGGGAGGCCGAGGTGGGCAGATCACGAGGTCAGGAGATCAGACCATGATGGCTAACACAGTGAAACCCCATCTCTACTAAAAATACAAAAAAATTAGCCGGGCGTAGCGGCGGGCGCCTATAGTCCCAGCTACTCGGGAGGCTGAGGCAGGAGAATGGCGTGAACCCGGGAAGCGGAGCTTGCAGTGAGCCGAGATGGCGTCACTGCACTCCAGCCTGGGGGCAGAGCGAGACTCCTCTCAAAAAAAAAAAAAAAAAAAAAAAAAATAAAAAAAAAAAGATTCTTCAAAGATATGTATACTTTTATATCAACGAAATTTATGTCTAGTCATTTAAAGTTTAAAGATGAATGAAACTATTGTGTCAATGAATGATACAGACACGGACTTTAAAACATTTTATTGAATATATTTTAAAAAAAAATTATAATGATATAGTCTCTTTCTAAAGCACCAATATATTAAGAATGTACTTGTGAAATTTTGGATAAATATATCAGAAATTTATATAAAAATAATAGTCATAAGTGACCTAATTTTTCACAAGTTAAAAAAAAGTCTAGGTTCAAGCTATATCAAAAGTGTGCAGTCCCAGGTGACAAAAAGTAAATATGTAACTATTTTCTTTATAAATAAAAACATTGAATTTAAAATTTTTATGTGAAAAAGAAAAAAAGCAAAAAACACACAAGGAAAATTTTACAAACCATTTCATCATCTAGAGTTCATTTATCATATGGCATCTATGAATCTCACACATGGCTAACATATACTGGTTATAAATTATGAGAGTTTCTGAACTACAAGATACACTTCAGAATCACTTATATCATTAAATTACAAACATTCTTTATACTCTATCTTATAATTGAGAAGGTACACAGTTACAATAAGAGTTTAGCTGAATGTAAAATTGATGTCTCATTAACGAAAGTGTAATGAATTCATGAGCATGGCCCTTGTATGTTAGGGAATAATAGTAAATAAAAATATTCATTGTTTTCCACACACATGTGGTGTAATTTTATGCCTACATTTTTGCAGCCTCTCATTTATCCATCTGAACGTTTTTTTCATCCCTTCATATAAGACGGCATATAAAACTCATAAAGAAAATAATGTGCAAAAAACTTTCAATATTGAAATATGTATTCAAAAACTTGATTGCTAAATATTAATTAGTTATAACCATTTTTATTTTGAAATAAGTATAATATTTATTTAAAAATCAGTTTTAGTATTCAAGTAATAAATTTAGTTTTTGTTTCTAAAATTAGACTGATTTATCATGTTAGTCTCTAACAAATTTTTATTTTTTTATTTTTATTTTTTTTTGAGGTGGAGTCTCACTCTGTCACCCAGACTGGAATGCAGTGGAGCGACCTCGGCTCACTGCAACCTCCGCCCCCTGGGTTCCAGTGATTCTCCTGCCTCAGCCTCTTGAGTAGCTGGGATTACAGGCGTGTGCTACCACACCCAGCTAATTTTTCTTTTTTTTCTTTTTTTTTTTTTTTGTATTTTTAGTAGAGACGGGGTTTCACCATGTTGGCCAGGCTGGTCTGGAACTGCTGACCCCATGTGATCGCCTCAGCCTCCCAAAGTGCTGGGATTACAGCCGTGAGCCACTGGGCCTGGTCGTCTAACAGATTATTATGGACCAGCAATTTTACCAAAAAAGTCAATGGATTCATATTCAAATTCATCTCAAATAAATAATATCAACAAAACATGTCTCTATGAATCCTGAAAGTAATAGAAAAGAGTAATGAGTCACTGTGGTAGACACCAAATCTAGTAATCCCTGCTTCTTCCAGTACTGTCCAGAGCACACATAATCTAACCTTCTGGAGTGCAAACATTCCAAATGCATCTGAAGTGAGTTCACTCAAGTTTCCTTCTCAGAAACTTCAAAATTACCTACTTAGCTTCTTCTCCCCTCCCCCTTCATGCCTCACAATTGCTATTCTTTAGCAAAAATAATCTCCAGATCTGTGGTCTTGATTCTTTCCCTTCAACGCTTTTAAAAATAAATTTTCCTACCACTTTCTTTCTCTTGTTCAGAAGTAATATTGGGCGTCTATAAATTCTGTTGTTGTTTTTCAACTTCTTTCTTCTCTTCTGACTAAAAACATACTCAGAAACATAATCAAAATAATGCTTGCCCTTGACTCTGTTATGTCTTGACATTCTATCCAATTGCTCTTCTTCCAAATTACTTCAATGAAAACTCTATACCTTTGTTACTCAGTGCATGGTCCAAGAACCACCAGAATCAGCATCACCTGAGAATTTATTAAAATTTCACAATCTCAAGTCTATTGAATCAGAATGTGAATTGTTAACAAGATCTGTAGCTCATTTATTAAAGTATGAAAACTTCTGGACCATACTGAAAAAATATATACATGTGTGGCTGCCCATATATGCTTATATTAACGAATAATAGATGAAATATAGCTTCGCACAGTCGGGTAATTCCATCCCTAATGTCTTCCACAAGCGAGTAAGTAAAAGTGGAAATTTATTTTTATTATTATACTTTAAGTTCTAGGATACATGTGCACAACATGCAGATTTGTTACATATGTATACATGTGCCATGTTGGTGTGCTGCACCTATTAACTCATCATTTACATTATGTATTTTTATTAATGCTATCCCTCTCCCCTCCCCGCACCTCATGAGAGGCCCTGGTGTGTGATGTTCCCCACCCTGTATCCAAATGTTCTCATATTTCAGTTCCCACTTATGGGTGAGAACATGCAGTGTTTGGTTTTCTGTCCTTGTGATAGTTTGCTCAGAATGATGGTTTCTAGCTTCATCCATGTGCCTACAAAGGACATGAACTCATCCTTTTTATATGGTTGCATAGTATTCCATGATGTATATGTGCCACATTTTCTTAATTCAGTCTATCATTGATGGATATTTGGGTTGGTTCCAAGTCTTTGCTATTGTGAATAGTGCCACAATAAACATACATGTGCATGTGTCTTTATAGTAGCATGATTTATGATCCTTTGGATATCTAACCAGTAATGGGATTGCTGGGTCAAATGGTATTTCTAGTCCTAGATCCTTGAGGATTCGGCACACTGTCTTCCACAACGGTTGAACTAATTGACACTCCCACCGACAGTGTAAAAGTGTTCCTATTTCTCCACATCCTCTCCAGCACCTGTTGTTTCCTGACTTTTTAATGATCACCATTCTAACTGGTGTGAGAAGGTATCTTGAGTGAACTCCCATTGTGGTTTGATTTGCATTTCTCTGATGGCGAGTGATGATGAGCATTTTTTCATGTGTCTGTTGGCTGCATAAATGTCTTCTTTTGAGAACTGTCTGTTCATATCCTTTGCCCACTTTTTGATGGGGTTGTCTGATTTTTTTCTTGTAAACTTGTTTAAGTTATTTGTAGATTCCAGATAGTAGCCCTTTGTCAGATGGGTAGATTGCAAAAGTTTCCTCCCAGTCTGTAGGTTTCCTGTTCACTCTGATGGAAGCTTCTTTTGCTGTGCAGAAGCTCTTCAATTAGATCACATTTGTCCATTTTGGCTTTTGTTGCCATTGCTTTTGGTATTTTAGTCATGAAGTCTTTGCCCATGCCTATGTCCTGAATGGTATTGCTTAGGTTTTCTTCTGGGGTTTTTATGGTTTTAGGTCTAACATTTAAGTCTTTAATCCATCTCAAAATAATTTTTTGTACAAGGTGTAAGGAAGGGATGCAGTTTCAGCTTTCTACATATAGCTAGCCAGTTTTCCCAGAGCCATTTATTAAACAGGGAATCCTTTCCCCATTTCTTGTTTTGTCTGGTTCATCAAAAATCAGATGGTTGTAGATGTGTGGTGTTATTTCTGAGGGCTCTGTTCCTTTCCCTTGGTCTATATCTCTGTTTTGGTACCAATACCATGCTGTTTTGGTTACTGTAGCCTTGTAGTATAGTTTGAAGTCAGGTAGCGTGATGCCTCCAGCTTTGTTCTTTTGGCTTAGGATTGTCTTGGAAATGAGGGCTCTTTTTCGGTTCCATATGAACTTTAAAGTAGTTTTTTCCAATTCTGTGAAGAAAGTCATTGGTAGCTTGATAGGGATAGCATAGAATCTAAAATTTTCCTTGGGCAGTATGGTCAATTTTCATGATATTGATTCTTCCTATCCATGAGCATGGAATGTTGTTCCATTTGTTTGTGTCCCCCCCCCCCTTTTTTTTTTTTTTTGTTGTTTTTGTTGTTGAGCAATGGTTTGTAGTTATCCTTGAAGAGGTCCTTCACATCCCTTGTAAGTTGGATTCCTAGACATTTTATTCTCTTTGAAGCAATTGTGAATGGGAGTTCACTCATGATTTGGCTCTCTGTTTGTCTGTTATCAGTGTATAGGAATTCTTGTGATTTTTGCACATTAATTGTATGTCCTGAGACTTTGCTGAAGTTGCTTATATCAGCTTAAGGAGATTTGGGGCTGAGATGATGGGGTTTTCTAAATATACAATCATGTCATCTGCAAACAGGGACAACTTGACTTCTTCTTTTTCTAATTGAATACCCTTAGTTTCTTTCTCCTGCCTGATTGCCCTGGCCAGAACTTCTAACACTATATTGAATAGGAGTGGTGAGAGAGGGCATCCTTGTCTTGTGCCAGTTTTCAAAGGGAATGCTTCCAGTTTTTGCCCATTCAGTATGATATTGGCCATAGGTTTGTCATAAATAGCTCTTACTATTTTGAGATATGTCCCATCAATACCTAGTTTATTTATTGAGAGATTTTATTTTATTTTTTTTTCTTGCTTAGTGTTTATTTATTTATTTTATTTTATTTTATTTTTTATTATACTTTAAGTTCTAGGGTACATGTGCATAACGTGCAGGTTACATATGTATACATGTGCCATGTTGGCGTGCTGCACCTATCAACTCGTCAGCACCCATCAATTCATCATTTATATCAGGTATAACTCCCCAATGCAATCCCTCCCCCCTCCCCCCTCCCCATGATAGGCCCCAGTGTGTGATGTTCCCCTTCCCGAGTCCAAGTGAGCTCATTGTTCAGTTCCCACCTATGAGTGAGAACATGCGGTGTTTGGTTTTCTGTTCTTGTGATAGTTTGCTAAGAATGATGGTTTCCAGCTGCATCCATGTCCCTACAAAGGACGCAAACTCATCCTTTTTTATGGCTGCATAGTATTCCATGGTGTATATGTGCCACATTTTCTTAATCCAGTCTGTCACTGATGGACATTTGGGTTGATTCCAAGTCTTTGCTATTGTGAATAGTGCCGCAATAAACATACGTGTGCATGTGTCTTTGGAGTAGCATAATTTATAATCCTTTGGGTATATACCCAGTAGTGGGATGGCTGGGTCATATGGTACATCTAGTTCTAGATCCTTGAGGAATCGCCATACTGTTTTCCATAATGGTTGGACTAGTTTACAATCCCACCAACAGTGTAAAAGTGTTCCTATTTCTCC
>NC_045442.1:94365523-94390415 GCF_002776525.5 Piliocolobus tephrosceles
CTCCCAGTTAGGCTACTCAGGGGTCAGGGACCCACTTGAGCAGGCAGCCTGCCCCTTCTCAGATCTCAACCTCCATTTTGGGAGATCCACTGCTCTCTTCAAAGCTGTCAGACAGAGTCGTTCGCATCTGCACAGGCCTCTGCTGCTTCCCCTGTTATTTTTTAGCTGTTTCCTGTCCCCAGAGGCAGAGTCTACAGAGACAGGCAGGTTTCCTTGAGCTGCTGTGAGCTCCACCCAGTTCGAGCTTCCCAGCGGCTTTGTTTACCTACTTAAGCCTCAGCGATGGCGGGCGCCCCTCCCCCAGCTCGCTGCTGCCTTGAGGTTAGATTGCCGCAGACTGCTGTGTTAGCAAGGAGGGAGGTTCTGTGGGCATGGGACCCTCCCGGCCAGGTATGGGATATATTCTCCTGGTGTGCCGGTGTGCTTACAGCGCAATATTGGGGTGGGAGTTACCCGATTTTCCAGGTGTTGTGTGTCTCAGTTCCCCTGGCTAGGAAAAGGGATTCCCTTCCCCCTTGCACTTCCCAGTTGAGGCAATGCCTCGTCCTGCTTCAGGTCTCACTGGTCAGGCTGCAGCAGCTGACCAGCACTGATTGTCCAGCACTCCCGAGTGAGATGACCCCAGTACCTCAGTTGAAAATGCAGAAATCACTGGTCTTCTGTGTCGCTCGCGCTGGGAGACTGGAGCTGTTCCTATTCGGCCATCTTCATTTCTACATTTATTTCTTTCAGAGTACTGAAGCTTAAAAGAGACTTTTCTCTTTTAAGAGACACAGAAGAAGAATCTTATTCATATGATCAGAAAATTTAATTTTAATAACAAGTTTAAATAAAATGCTTATTTATTTATACTCTATTATCAAAAATATTCAAAACAGCTGCCAAAGTTATATCAAAGAGTGAGATAAATTAGTTAAATAACCTAAGGATATGTCAAATATTAAGTTAGAAATCTGAAATCAGAAACCAAAGAATCAAAATTAATAATTCACAATAAAGCTGACAAGGCCTATAACAGATTTTACTTTACATTCTATATTAATGTAAGTATAGCTACATTAAATATAAAACATAAAGTTCCTAAAAGAAGTGAGAATTAAATTTTCATGCCTTGTTTATAACTGTTTTGTTGACACACTATAAATGTACACATTTTAGGGGTACATATGATCACTTAATACATTCACATAATCAAACCAGAATAATTGAGATATTAATCACCTTAAGTGTGTATCTTTCCTTTATGTTAGAAACATTCAAATTATTCTCTACAAGGTATTTTAAAGAGTACAACAAATTGCTCTTACCTATACTTGTTCTTATGTTTTCTTTCAGCTTTTTATTAAAATCAGCTATAAGTCACTCAAAAACACCTGAGCTATATTTTATTAGCTGGCTATATTTTCTTAATTTTTATTTTAAATAATTTATATCATATCATATAATAAATAGAGAGTTCCTGCTCTCATTGAAACCAATATTTTTGCTGTGTATTTATAAAAATCTGTCTCATCTTGACTATCCAATGTTGTCTCTATGTTTATCTTACCCTTCTTCAATTAGTTATTTCCTATCATCCCCTTCATCTAATTTATTATTATATAAATATGGTGGTATCCATTAGATAATTTTTTTAACCAAAATAACCTAAGACAAAAATTTACCCTTACATAGTTTATAGCATTACAGAAATAATTAAAATTTTAAAATTACATGTTATATTTTGAAATATCTCTTCACAATTTATAGTTGTATTAGTTACCTCATGCGTGAAAAAATGTGAGACCTTAGGTTTTAATAGTACCTTGCTTAACTGGGTTTGCCTTAAAATGATATAGGTTGTTTCTATTCTGTGTGGCAAAAAGCTAAGTATAAATAACTGTATAAATTCTGCTTCTTCCAAGAAACAGAGAAAAACAGAATAAGTCATGGGGGGGGCAATGATTGATTAATGAAAATCATACATAGCAACTAAATAGAAACCTGTAAATAAATATGCTGACAACTGAGACAGAGATGCCCTCAAAAGCAGACACTGAAAAAACGTGTTCTGTGAGAAAAAAGTCTGGGGTAAATCATTGTTAAAAAGGTGATGGAGGAGGGAGAAACAAACAAGAGACATGATCAGTCAATCAAGTATAAGTTTCAGTCGTGAAAGAAAAGGAGAAACAACTACCCTAAGACATGTGACAAAATATATAAAATACAGACTTTTGTTAATAACATATTCCCATAATGCTGATCAGTATTTACACTATAATTAGTTATTTTGTTAGTATCTGTGTAATCAAGATTTTAATTTTGTTATTATATAATAAGACACTCAATTAGTTAAACATGGTCTTCAATCAATACCTAAAAGCGAGAACATTCTTACTACAGAGAGAGAAAAAATTTAAAAACGAATGTTTCATAAGCTTTTCACCTGAAGAAATTACTGGTAATAAGAATTTCAGAGTAATGTATTCCTTGAAAACATATGTTTAATAGAACATGAGTCTTGGCTGGGCTTTGTGGCTCACGCCTGTAATCCCAGCACTTTAGGAGGCCGATGAGGGCAGATCATGAGGTCAAGAGATCGAGACCATCCTGGCCAACATGGTGAAACCCTGCCTCTACTAAAGATACAAAATTAGCTGGGTGTGGTGGCATGCACCTGTAGTCCCAGCTTATGTAGGAGGTTGAGGCAGGAGAATTGGTTGAACCAAGAAGGCAGAGGCTACAGTCAACCAAGATGATGCCACTGCACTCCAGCCTGGGTGACAGAGTGAGACTCCGTTTCAAAAACAAAAAAAACAACATGAGTTGAGACTAAAATATATTACAATATTTTTAATCTAAATTCTACTTGGAGGATACTAGAAAATATGGTGTAACTTTCTTTCCTAGTTACTACATATCTCTGATTTACTGTCTTCTTATTTAAGAAATATTTCCTTAAGATAATGCATGTGAATTTATGCATTCTAAATACTAAAAGAAAATATAAATTTAAGTAACATTTAGAAATTCATTAGATTTAATTATAAGATACATTATGCATATTATCTCACTCGTAACATTCCATTACATAAAAAATCAATTGTCTGCTTATTATTCACATTGCAAACCTCTTAAAATGCTTTTTATAGGCAAGACTGTATTCTGGGTACACAACGATGCACGCATGTATGTTTTCTAACTTGCGGCATCTCATAGTGATGCAAGAGCTTCAAAAAGATTATTTAAATAACTAAAGAACTTCAAAAACATTATTTAAATAACTAAATACAAAATCTTCTGACATTTAAAATTTTCAAATGTGATCAAAGATCTTTGAACAATATGTTTAAAAACTGCAATATAAAAATTCTGAAATTAAAATCTTACCATATGCTTATTAAGAGTCTCTGCTTCCAGAACTGGTTGTTTACTTAGGGTAAAATCTGCATTCTTCATTTAGATGAAGAGATTAAAGTATACTTTTAATTAAATAACTTAGAAAACACACTGGTATCCCTTAATAATACAGATTCTGAGAAAGAGAATTTACATTTCTAAATTTCTACTAATATTTATTTATTTATTTATTTTTTGAGACGGAGTCTCGCTCTGTCGCCCAGGCTGGAGTGCAGTGGCGCAATCTTGGATCACTGCAAGCTCCACCTCCCAGGTTCACGGAATTCTCCTGCCTCAGCCTCCCGAGTAGCTGGGACTACAGGCGCCCGCCACCACACCCGGCTAATTTTGTTTTGTATTTTTTAGTAGAGACGGGGTTTCACAGTGTTAGCCTGGATGGCCTCGATCTCCTGACCTCGTGATCCACCCACCTTGGCCTCCCTAAGTGCTGGGATTACAGGCCTAAGCCACCACACCCGGCCTCTACCATTATTTTTTAAAATAGAATTAAGGTCTCACTATGTTGCCCACACTGGTCTCAAACTCTTGGGCTCAAGCAATCCTCCTGCATCAGCCTTCTTGGTAGCTGGAACTGCAGGCATGCACCACCATGCCCAAATAAATTTTCACAACTTCTAATATTATTTTGGTGTATTTAAAGAAACAAGAAGAGAAACTGAGACAAAGCTCTCTCCTAAAAACTACGTGATATCAAAATAGTAAGTGCAAAAATCCTATATGCTATGTGGCACAGTTTTGGAACTGAACAGTATCAGAGAAATTCCTTGATTACTATAATAAGTAACTTGATCCATTAAAGATAAATTTAAGCATGAGTTTTTTTTTAAGTTACAATAGGGCAATTTTAAAACTCACAGTAAGTACACTTATCCAAATAAAAATTTACCAGATTTTATATATTCTCTACTGTGGAAAAGTTTTTTCTAATATAGTGCTCCTGTTACTATATATTCTCCAGCCCTTTCTTTTTATGGTCCTCACACCCTCAAAAGTATTTACCAAACATTTGTTACTTACTAAAGTAAAAAAAAAAAAAAAAAAAAAAAACTGTTTAAATTAACTACTCGTGTTTCTATAAAATGTTTTTATCTGACCAACTTTATATTGCCAACATGAAATGATGATACTTACAGCACTGCAAAATGTGAAAAGTAAATACTATACAGAACTAGATTCCAACTGAGAAAATCAACTTCACAAGAGACCATTTTACCTTGGTAGCAAGATTAAAGTCTTCCTCAAGTTTTGTAGGCTGTGAATTTTCAGTAGTCGGTTTGCCAAAAGGACTTTAGAGAAAAAAGATACAACATAAAGGAACAAATTCATATATTTAAAAAGGAAATCTGCTAGTTCATATCTTGCTGCTCACTCCAAAAAAATGAGAACAAAAAACAAAATCTGGGGAAAGATCAGTCCTCAGTATATTAAATCATGTTTCTTGGTATAATTAAAATATGCCCTCTGTTTTCAGAAAATATTTTAGTTAACTATTTTTGACTCTACCTCCCGAACCTATAACATCCAAAGAACATTCACTCTTAGTTCCATAAAAAATAGTGACAGCCAATATAATTGGCATACCCTGAGTATAATTCGTCCTCACAAACTGTCCTCAGTAATGAACTGATAATGTACTTAATGGCTAACATAACTTTTGATATCTAAATTGGAACAAACTTGATAACCTAAAATGAGGAAGAAAGATACAGTTACCTTGTCCTTTATCCACTGTCTACCTCTGATTTAAAGACTAATCTGTGTCACAGGAAAATGACATTGTTTCTCAGCATAAAAATCACTTAAGAAGACCCTGTTGCTTCCCTTCACCCTAAAACACTACACAGAGTGCCTTGAAATATTTGAAATGTTGAAAAGCTGAACCTACAAATGTCAAATCACAAATGTATATTTCTTATTGGGAATATTTTTCTTAACAAAAACTTCAAACTAAAAATAATAAAATCTAACTACTTATTTTATACTTGTCCTTCCCTGTTCAGGGCTACATCAACTAGCAAAACCTTAAAAATCTTTGTACTTATTCCCAAGGAGAGAGACTGCTAGAAAAACTGAGTCCTGATAATTGGATTTCTCTAAGTACTATATATAAACAGAGAGAAAGATCTGGAAGTGGGAGCAACTATATATAGTGAATCACTTCCACATCTTTCTTCTGTAGGGCTTCATGGCAGTCTCCAACCTTTAAATATTCTATTTAAAGATTACTATCTGTGCTTTGATGAGCTGAATACTTAAAGGTTGGAGACTGCCATGAAGCCCTGCAGAAGAAAGATATGGAAGTGAGAGACACTTTCACTATATATAGTGGCACCCACTTCCAGATCTTTCTTTCTCTGTATACATGAAAAGATAAACTCAATGACCAACCAAGAAGCTCTGTATTTACCTATTCCTGGAAAACAACTAAATGGAGACTCAGTCAGTCATTCACCTCCAGCATAAGCATGTTATCAAAAACCCAACTGAAGCTCCATGACTTATTTGACAGCCAATCTTACCCCTGCTTTACATGTACATGGTTACAACATCAGAGGCTTGGAAAAAGAGGCAAAGGGAAGGGGACACCTGCCTTGGGCCACAGATCTATGTAATTCAGCAACCTTCAATCCCCTAGCACTCAAGGGGCTCTAAGCTTCTCCAGTGAGATTTGGGGTGAAAGAACAGAATAGGACATTTCTACCTGATTGTAGAGACTTTTCCCAGTGGCTCATTTTTTTTTTAAATCTTTCCATAGAAACCTTGAAGCTTGTCCATTCTTCCAATTAAACAAGCAAAAAAGCAGTGACCTATTCAGGACTTCTTTTGAACCATATTTAATATGCCTTTCTAGATAACTCCCAATGTCTACTGTGTTTATTCTAATTTATCTTCATCAAACTTGTCATAAGATCCAACATTCTGATCTCTTTGGTAAAACCCTTACTTCTACCAATCCTGGGATTATTTCTCTTCAGACTTGGCCTTTCCCTGCTAATTCCATTGTTACCTACTTCCACTGGGTTCTCCAGCTAATTCCATTCTTCTCCTTTTCAAATTTGTTTAATTAAACTCATTTCCCCTTCCTTTCTATTATTCAAACACTCACTTACATGGTGATATAAAAACAAGAGTAATGGGCTTTGAAATGAGATTAAATATTACTTGTTACCGCCTATATTTAAATAGGTCACTTTGAGTTTCAGACTCTCCATCTGAACAACCATTTTTCCAGGATATTAAATACAGGTTGAAATATGAAAGTATTTTGATTAGTCTCCAAGAGTCCTTAAAATCCTAAAATTCCATGTACTTTTAATTTTACCTATAGAAAAATGGGGCTGGTAGAAAGCAATAAAATAATAGAAGAAAAGAACACCAAGGGAAGTAGAGAAGAAAGTAATCAGGAAAAGATCATAGGAAAGTCATGGAAGAATAAAAAAAGACTCTAGCAAAAAAAAAAAGAAGAGTGCTTGCAACTAGGCAGGGTACTGCTTTCAAGAAAAGCTAAGCTGGGAAGTCAGTAAACAGAGAAATCTATAAGAAATAGCCTCTAAATATGATTAACATATCTCTATGTAGATATTCTCCAATAAGAGTAAAATAATTCATCTATAGGATTTACCTGGTCTTGCTTATGAAACAAAAACCTATGTCTTGTCACCACAGCTAAGTCAGATCTGCTCTAAAAACTTTGATGATAAATCAAGGTACTGGTTACCACTCTAACTGTTAAACATGTTAGAACAAAGTCTTGGATTAACCAGTGTTCTAAGGGAAACCTCTAAAATGAGTTAACATATAACAAAATGTGACTTTGTGACCTTTGTGATCCCATCTGGACCTGTACCTTGATCCTAGTGATACACAGGTCTCCATCAATCTATGCCGAGAGGGAAGAGAAGGGATTTGGGAGTAAGGTAGGCTGATGGCAAACTTAAGGGTCAGCTACTTTTTAGCTATGAAATCATAGGCTAATTAATCAACCTCTCTGAACCACATTTGCCTCATTAATACAAAGTAGGTGACAGTAGCACAGATGTTTTGCAAAGCTGTGTGATGACTATGTGAGATGATAAATATTAAGCACATAATATATTGTCTAGCCCAGAGTAGAATACTCGACAGATAGTGGTCTCTTTTCTCTGTATTTTCTGAGTTAACATATAATTTTAAAAAACAGCAAAGTCTTACCTGAATATAGACTCTACAGAACTCACATCCACTATTAAAGAAAAAAGTAAATACATTAAAACAACAAATATAAATAAAAGATACAGAATATTAAAAACATAAGAGGGCATGATGGCACATGCCTACAATCCCAGCTACTTAGAAGGTGAGGCAGGAGGATCATCTGAGGAGCTCAGGAGTCTGAAAGCAGCCTGGGAGACATGGTAAGACTTCAACTTAGTTTAGAAGAATCATGCACACTTTCATGCATAATTCAGGTCTTGGTTTAAAAAGCATAATACTCCAACGCTTTGTTACAAAGACTCAGATGATTTGTTATAAAGCATTTATTTGGGACCATACATCGAGACTATAGTGAAATTATTATTAAGTATACTATTGTTATGAAATTAATGCATTAAGAATGTTTATTTCCGCTCTTTTATAGATCTCAAATGCAAGGAAAAAAGAATTTATCACAATTTGATATCTGCAAGTGAACTACAGTGTACAGAGTCATAATCCAAACAGAACCCTTTAAGACTGACAGAAAACTGTATTATTAGCAGAATTAGTATAAGCAGACAGTATCAACCTTAGAAAGTATAATTTCTCAACAAATGAAATTGGAGCAGTTAGAACAGGGTATACAGTAGTCTCTCTTTATCTGCTCTATGTGTAGAAAGACACACAACGTGATTTCCCTGTTCTCACATCACCATCATTAAAACAGAAGACATCTGTGACCAAATGTTGGTGGATTTTCTCCACCAACAAATAAGCAATCAATTCTGTAGCAGAAACCAGCTGGTTATCCCCTATTTAGTTCCAACACTGTCTATCTAGAAATAGTCTCAGATCCCACAGTCTGAGGGCACAGTCTCACAAGACTGCCCTCCCACACCAGTTGCAAATCTGGATCTCTGAAACATCTAACCATCTGGTTTCATGTTGGGGTTCTCACAACTTCATCTTTGGGTTGGATTAACATGCTAAAGTGCCCCAAATCCTAAAGGAAACATACTTACCAGTTTATTATAAAGGGTATTATAAAGGAGACACATGAAGAGATGCATAGGGCAAGTTATAGGGGAAGGAGCATGGAGCTTCCATGCCCTCCCAGGGCACATCTACCTCCAAACACTTCCATACATTCAGCTTTCGGGAAGGTCTCTGATCCCAGTCCTTCTGGGTTCTTAAACAGCTTTACTACATAGGCATGAATGAAAACATCTGTGGTTATTGGTAATCGACATAACCTTCAACTCCTCTCACCTCTAGGATGTTGAGGGGTGGAGCTGAAAGTCCTAACACCCTAATCATGCCTTGTTCTTTTTTGTGACCAGTTCCTATCCTGAAGCTACCTAGGGATTGCCAGCCATCGCTCAATTATTAGCATACAAAGACATCACTTCGGAGATTCTAAACATTTTATGAGTTGTATGCCACAAAACAGTGTTGAAGACCAAACATATATTTCAAAATATAATATCCATAGTTTTGATTTCTGTAATTTCAGTTACTCATGGTCAACCATAGTCCAAAAATATTAAATGGGGAATTCCAGAAATATATAAATCATAAGTTCTAAATAAGGTGTCATTCTAAGGAGTATGATGAAATATGAAGACATCCTGTTCCATCTCACCCAGGTCATGAATCATCCCTTTGTATATGCTAACTGCTCATTAGTCATCAAAATGGTCTGTCATCAAAATCCCAACCATCAACATTATCATGGCTCAATGATCCAGAGTCACGTGAAGCAGATGATCCTCCTTCTGCTGTGTAGTCAGATAGCCAGAAATAATTAGTAGCCTAACACCACATGACAACTCCTACCTCATTCACCTGACTTCATCTCATCACACAGGCATTATAACATCTCACAATCATCACACGAACAAGAAGGGTGAGTACAATACAAGACACTTTGAGAGACCACATTCACCTAACTTTGAATACAATATGTTGTTTATGTTGTTATTGTTTTATTATGACTTATTGTTAATCTCTCACTGTGCCTAATTTATGAATTAAACTTTATCATAAATATGCACATATTTAAAAAACATGGATGTATAGGGTTCCATACTATCCACAGTTTCAGACATCCAGTGGGTGTCTTAGAAAATACCCTCCATGGATAAGGGTGAATTACTGTACGTGTGTTTGTGTGTGTGTGTGTGTGTGTGTGAGAGAGAGAGAGAGAGATCTCCACTCTCCACAAGAAGCACATAAAAAAGACAGCACGTTTCCTCATACATAACCCATAGGTTTTGACAATTCTGGAAAAATGCTGGCACGCATACTCCCCAGTCTAGACAATTTTCCAGACCCTGGGTATGTTGACTGCTTCAGTTGCAAAGCATTAGGTAGGATCTTGGGAGATTTCTTCTTGGACACCAGAGATATTAACCACATCAACAGTGTACCTAACAACTCTAAAATAATTCTTTTGAACAGATTATCACTGCAGGACTTGTAAGTTAACACCAATGGACATTTCAGTAATCTCACTCCTTGAAATTCTCACATTTAAAAGAAATTTGCAACATCATTTTCTCTCACTCCTCTCCTACTTTTCATTAGCCACTGTTCGGTCTCCTTTACCAAGTCCTTTGACTCTGTGAAATGGTGATATTTCCAGGGTTTTGTCAATGGCTTTCCTCTTATTCTACATCTTCTGCATCATGGATATACTCATTGAGATCTATGGCTTTGTCTAAAAATTATAATAAAATTATTCTAAGCCTGCATCTCCAACCAGAGTTCTATCTCCAACTAGAAATACCTATAATAATCCAATTACCTACTGAAAATATCCCACATAAATGTTTCATTGAACTCAATATGTGAAGAAAATTTTTGGTCTGTCCCATGATTATTTGCACTTTTCTGTTGACCTGACAATTTCTGACTCCTTCACCATGAGCATTCCCCACATGGAAACTTATGAATGACCTGAGATTTTTTCTTTCCCCTAGCTTTTTAAACTCAATAATCAGTAAATCATATTAACTGTACCTCTTTTCTGCATTTGCTTTATCTCTCCATTCCCACTGGAAATACAAACTTATTTATTTTATATTTATATTTCCTAGATAGACATGGCCCCTTAACTGATGGCTTTCACAGGGAAAAAGAAACCCTACCTGTAGGGGATCGGACAAAGTGGTTAGAAAAATTATAAAGATAGTTACAGCAAATAGACAAAATCCTTCTTGGGGTTGCATAGCTTCAGTAAATGATTCGGCTGAAAGTAGCCTAATCCTCTTTACTTTAAGTTGATAGCAATATAGCAAATATCTAGGGAATGTGGCGGGGTTTATCCAAATAGCTTGTTTACTCACGTGGTCCTAAGACCAAACTTTGATCATTGGAGGGTGCATGATTGCTCTGTACTGGGGGTCAGCAATGTTAATTACACTCTAGTGGTGTTTACTTGAGATCTTTGTCATTTACTCTGTTCTAAACAATGTGAACTTTGCCACCTCATCGAGGTCAACAATGCAGACTCAGGCAGCAGAGCCCCTGAGCCGCACTGACAGGCAAAATATCTATTTCAGTGTACATCTCTCATCCCTTGCTAGGTCAGGTTCCATGGGATGGAACCCGCAGGTGGTGCCCCGCAAGATGAATGCTGCAAAAGGATCACGACGGACCACTCAAAAATGAAGGTGAAAAGGACTGCGCAGTGAGTGAGTCAGTAAGTCATTGGTGCCCACTGGGGATTTCCAAGTTCGGGGAGAATTGTTCAGGCTAGGGTTTCATCATGGGACAACAATTATCAGCTCAACAGAAACAGTATATAAAAGTATTGAAAAAGCTGCTTAAAGTTAGTGGAGCCTCGGTATCGCAGGCTCACTTAAGGGACATAATGCAAACTGTTGTATTCTATAACCCATGGTTATGGAATTCCAAATTCAGCTCACCAAATGGTTTTTAGACAAAGTTTTATTGGAGTATAGTCATGCCTGTTTCCTCACACACTATCTATGACTGCTTTCATGCTACAATGGTAGAGTTGGAAAGCTGTGATAGAGACCACATCACCTAACATATTTCCTGTTTGGCCCTTTACAGGAGAAGTTTGCAAATCTCTGGTTTGTACCATGACCCGAATGCCCTAATACTTTAATCTAATCTTGGGACTCTGCTGCTCAAACAATTCCAGTGAATCCCTGCAGAAAACATTGCTGGCTTCCTACACATAACCATTATTTATTCTTTCTTGCTACAGAAACACAAGTTAATTTATATGTTTATTATCCCATTACTCCCATCTCATCTACAAAAAGAGAAATGATTCTAAGATAATCACACTAATAACATTTGCTTTTCTAGTGACTGGTACAAATGAGTATTTGTACTTGGGATGCTGATGCAGGAGAAATACTTGAGTCTGGGAGGCAGAGGTGGTAGTGAGCTGAGATCACGCTGTTGCACTCCAGCAAGAGCGAAAGAGTGAAACTCTGTCTCCAAAAAGATAAATATTTAAAATGTATTCCTGTATGTTAAATATTTTCACTTTAATTTTTACCATTAATTGAAGCAGTAAATACTCCCACTTCAATAAAAGCTCTCTGATACAAGCTGTCATTTAATGTTGTCTTTTAGTGGCTATGAAAGACAGCCTAATTGTTTTAGAGTTAAAATGACAAACTATCTTCGTATTAATCTATTAGAGACTTAAGTGTTAGACCTACTACCATAAAAACCCTAGAAGAAAATCTAGGTAGTACCATTCAGGACATAGGCAAGGGCAAGGACTTCATGTCTAAAACACCAAAAGCAACGGCAGCAAAAGCCAAAATTGACAAATGGGATCTAATTAAACTAAAGAGCTTCTGCACAGCAAAAGAAACTACCATCAGAGTGAACAGGCAACCTACAGAATGGGAGAAAATTTTTGCAATCTACTCATCTGACAAAGGGCTAATTTCCAGAATCTACAAAGAACTCAAACAAATATACAAGAAAAAAACAAACAACCCCATCCAAAAGTGGGGAAAGGATATGAACAGACATTTCTCAAAAGAAGACATTCATACGGCCAACAGACACATGAAAAAATGCTCATCATCACTGGCCATCAGAGAAATGCAAATCAAAACCACAATGAGATACCATCTCCCACCAGTTAGAATGGCAATCATTAAAAAATCAGGAAACAATAGGTATACACCATGGAATACTATGCAGCCATAAAAAAGGATGAGTTTGCGTCCTTTGTAGGGACATGGATGCAGCTGGAAACCATCATTCTTAGCAAACTATCACAAGAAGAGAAAACCAAACACCGCATGTTCTCACTCATAGGTGGGAACTGAACAATGAGCTCACTTGGACTCGGGAAGGGGAACATCACACACTGGGGCCTATCATGGGGAGGGGGGAGGGGGGAGGGATTGCATTGGGGAGTTATACCTGATATAAATGATGAATTGATGGGTGCTGACGAGTTGATGGGTGCAGCACACCAACATGGCACATGTATACATATGTAACCTGCACGTTATGCACATGTACCCTAGAACTTACAGTATAATAAAAAAAAAATAAAGAAAAAAAAAAGAAAATTTCAAAAATAGATTTCACCAAACATGCTGTGAAGATTTCAACAGTGAAAATATATTCAAAGTGACAATAACTAAAGCACAAAAATCCTAATAGAAGTAAGAGTAAGCTGTTGTATAAGGAAAGAAGTTGTGTTCAAGAAGATGGCCAAGTCATGCCCCCGCCCCCCCCAACAAAAATAAATACCCAAGATAATGGTAGAATGCAATGTCATATTGTTAAGGAAACACATCAGAATCATTTATGTCAATATACTACATGTAGCTATTATGTTCTTCAATTTTTCCTGTAATTTAGGAATTGCAAAGCTGTGATGAGAGTTCAAAGGTACAATTTACTTATAATTACAGAGAATGTTCTAAATTTATCAGCATATCTACTTATAGCATAAAAGTTAATAAACATATTCATTTTTGTACCTCTGTGAAATACAAGCATTTTTACATTTATGGGGTTCTCTAGTTTAGTTCTCTTAAAATTTCCTGATCCACTTATACAAAAAGGTTCAAACACACCCATCAACAAACCAATATAGGCCAGGTGCAGTGGCTCATGCCTTTAACTCCAGCACTTTGGAAGGCTGAGGAGGGCAGATCTCTTGAGGCCGGGAGTTCCAAACCAGCCTGGACAAAATAGCGAAACCCAGTCTCCACTAAAAATACAAATATCAGCCAGGTATGGTGGCACATGCCTGTACTCCCAGCTATGTCGGAGCCTGAGGTACAAGAATCACTTGAACCCAGGAGGCGGAGGTTGCATTGAGCCAAGATCATGACACTGCATGCCAGCCTGGATGACAGAGCAAGACACTGTCTCAATAAAAGAAAAAAAAAAAGAAATCTAATATGAAAGTATCAAAAACTAGAAGTAAATTTCCAGAGGCTTTTTACATATCATTAACCTGTGTATTTCAATGTTAGAATAATGGTTATTGAAAATAACAGTTTTAGTGTTCAAGGAATGAATATTACAATTGTTTTGTTTCTAAAACTAATTCTATTTGTTCTACCATGTGAGGTGTTAAACTACTGTTATGATAAAATTCTTACAGAAAACTTAGCTTCAAGAAAAAGCAGACATCTCTTTGATATAGAAATATATCTCATTTCATCAAATATGAATAAAACATGTTTAATCTCTCATTTTTCTCTACTTTTTTATTTTTTCAGTATGACACACTTTAGTACATTTAGAAATACCAACTACATATGTGGTTTTCATTGAGAGATAATTGATCAATAGTTAAGACACTTCAGGGATATAAACTCTCTAAAACACACAAAATTTATGTCTACCCATTTGAAGGCTAAATATGCATGACCATATTGCATGTATGTGTTTTAGAAAAAAAGTGCTTAAAATTGTATTCAATACACTTTAAATAAAAACCTGGTTTAATTACAATGAGAAGGTCCTTCTCGATTCATTAATACCTTTAAAATTCACTTCTGAAGCAGTGAAGAAAACTTAGAAATTCATATATAAGAAATGATACCATTAATTCATCTGCTTGTTTTAGGTAAAAATATGATAAATGTATATCCTCACTAAGTGCAAAGACAGCAGAGTGTCATGAGACAGGAAATGAATATGTAACCAAAATATTTTCCCTTATAAAGACAATAGCTGGCTTTAAACTTTCTAACACAAGATAAAAAAGCAAAACACGAAGAGATGAAACATTAAGGGCTATCTCATCATCAAGGAACCATTTATCACTTGACACTTAAGAATCCTATGTATGGTTGAAAACTGGTTCTAAATCGTGATCTGATTATCCCTGAAGTTCAAAATCCATGCAGAGGAACCAGGTAGGGAAATACTACCTTAGTTATTTTTTTGTTACTTTTATTTTTATAAAGGGGTACACTGGAGTTTTTTAGAGTCAGGACAGGTCACATGGCATAGTCTAAAGATTAGTGAGCCACATTTGTAATGGCTATTGAAATGAATGGCCGTGCATACTTGTATTTTGAGTACTTCACTTGTAATTTCTAATATAGCATGAGGTAGGACATACACTTTAACAAAGGCTTGTTAACATCTGTAATTATATTTATGTTGCTCTTTAGTCACCATGAAGAGAGTCTAATTCAATGTGGTGCAAAGTAAAAATGCACACTATGATTTTTTTTTATCTTTTTTTTAGATGGAGTCTTGCCCTGTGGCCCAGGCTGGAGTGCAGTGCTGCAGTCTGGGCTTGCTGCAAGACACGCCTCCTGGGTTCACGCTATTCTCCTGCCTCAGACTCCCAAGTAGTTGGGACTACAGGCACCCACCACCACGCCCGGCTAATTTTTTGTATTTTTACTAGAGATGGGGTTTCACCATGTTAGCCAGGATGGTCTCGATCTCCTGACCTCGTGTTCTGCCCACCTCAGCCTCCCAATGTGCTGGGATTACAGGCGTCAGCCAACGCGCACAGCCTGAAATCTTAAAATAAATGAAAAACGAGCTAATCGCTGAACAAAAAATAAAAACTTGCTATAGAATGACAAGAACATTGTACAACCATTTATATATGATTTTTGCAAAAAGTGTTAATACCAATATGTATATGCTCAGTGATGAGGAGAGAAGTGATCTTGAATCAGAGGAGCAAATCATGACACTGAGAAAATAAATGCAAAGGCTGAACGTTGAATGCTACACCAGGTGTCTTTAATGCAACACATTATAATAATTTATATCGCCGGGCGCGGTGGCTCAAGCCTGTAATCCCAGCACTTTGGGAGGCCGAGGTGGGAGGATCACGAGGTCAGGAGATCGAGACCATCCTGGCTAACCTGGTGAAACCCCGTCTCTACTAAAAAATACAAAAAACTAGCTGGGCGAGATGGCGGGCACCTGGAGTCCCAGCTACTCCGGAGGCTGAGGCAGGAGAAAGGCTTGAACCCGGGAGGCGGAGCTTGCAGTGAGCCTAGATCCGGCCACTGCACTCCAGCCTGGGCGACAGAGCCAGACTCCGTCTCAAAATAAATAAATAAATAAATAAAAATAATAATAATATTAATAGTAATAATTTATATCATTACATTACAAACATTCATCATGTTCTTTAATATGCCCTGTCATTGAGAAAGTACACAGTTTGAATGAGAGTTCAGCTGAATGTAGAATTAACATCTCATCAGTGAAAACGTTATGAATTAATCAGCTTGGATATATACTTAGAGCATAATACTAAATATAAATATTCACTGATTCTCATATCCAGATGGTATAATAGTATGCCAACATTTTTGTAATTTCTAGCTTAGCCATCTCAGTATTTCTGGATCCACTCATGGAGGAAAATGTACAAAACTCATCAAGAACAGCAAATTTAATAAGCTTTCAATGTTGATATATTTGTTTTTAATTTATTTGCAACAGACTTGTTAAATATTAATAACATTTTCTATGTAAAAATCAGCATAATACCCATGAATAACAATAACTTAAGTATTCAAGTCACAAATTCAGAATTTTATGGTTTCTTAAATTAGTCTGGTTTGGTGTATCATGTTATTCTCTAATGAATTTTTATAAAATGGCAATTTTACCAACACAATTTGCTTCCTTAAAAATAAAGCCAAGCCAAGGTTCTTACATTCAAGCATCTCTTATTCAAATTGCAAATATCAACAAAATATATACATATATGTATTTGATGCCTCATATTAATAAAGAAAATTAATGAGACACTGAGGTTTAGTCTAATTCTACTAACCCTCATGATCCCGGTAGTCTCCGGCGCACCAACACTCTAACATTCTGCAGTAACAATATTCTAAATGCTTCTGAAGTGAGTTCACTCAATTTTTCTTCATAGAAAATCCAAAATAATCTAGCTGGCTTCTCTTTTGTCCCTTGCTTCCTGCCTCACAATCTCTCCTCTTTAGTAAAAATAATCTCTAGACTTGTGCTCTTGATTCTTCCCATTCAACACTTGTTAAATTTCTTTTCCCCACTCTTTCCTTTTTCTTTGTTTAGTGGTAATATCTTCCATCTATAATTTCTATTGCAATGCCCCTCTCTTCTTCTCCTCTGGCTGAAAACATACTCAAAAATAAGATCAACATAATGCTTTCTCCTGACCCTTTTCTGTCCTGACCTTCTCTCCAATTGCTCTTCTTCCACATTTTTCCCATGAAAGGCATCTCCACTTGCTACTCAGAGCAAGGTCCAAGGACCACCATCAGCAGCAACTCCTGAGAACTTGTTAAAAAATGCAGAATCCCAAGTTGGCTGAATCACAGTGTGCATTGTTAACAAGGTTTTCAGTTGATTTTCTATGAAATCTTCTGGTTTATACAGAGTGTATATGACAAATTACATACATGTGTGGCCGTGCATATATGCTTACTCTCACCTATTACAAATAGAACACAGCTCTCCATGGTCAGGTGCTTCCATCCCCAATGGCTTCCCACCAGTGAGAAAGACAGGAAAAGTCAGAATACTTTTGCTGTAATTCTCTGGTAAATTTTGGTACTAGAAGGTCACCTTTTATTCTTCCCAAATTCTAACCATACCCCATGTTTTTGTAAAGAATCATTTCATTTTATCATCTTTCATTATATAAAGCTGCTTCTTGTTCCTTCATGTACTCTCTGTATGCTGTGTCTTTCTCGGTCTTCATTTCCTCTTTTACTATTTTCTTCTTTCTTATTTTCTCATTTTCCTCATGTCTTGGAATATCTTGAATTCAAACTAATAATTCAGCTCCTTTTCAGCACTCTCAATATAGTCTGTTGCCAATACCTGATAAGATGTATAACTTATCACCATTTCAATTCTCTTTTTTTCCGTACTTTGCATTTAGGAGGTAATTTTCTTGGGCTTTTAGAGGATATCCTTCCTCATCAGTTTAGAGAAATATTTGGTCAAATGACTTTTTCAATAAAAAATGGTTCTTACCTTCTAATTTTCCACTTATCATATGGAATTCTTTTTGAGGTGTAGCCTTGGGTAAACACACATCCTTCTGTGAAACAGTCTCGTGGTCACTCTGTTAAAAGTAATATCAATAAATAATTTCAATGGAAAAATCCTAATAATGAAGAGTATCAAAATTTCCTAATTAAAATCTTTCTTAAAAAGACAATTTCCTACTTTACAAGCAATTTGACTTAAGAGCAGACATGTATAGAGAACCAAAACATTTTGATAGAAAACCTCATGTGACACTGTCTACATCAAGCTTATCTTTACATTCATGTAGCCATTAACTTGGTTACTGACCAGAAAAAAACATGTCACAATCCCGAAAAAATTCACTCAGGCATATTTCAAAAACTATCTCTTTAAAGTATCTAATTTATGTTGTAGTCCTCATCAAAACTAAACATGACTTTTCAAACAAAATACAACATACTTGCTACTTACCATAAAGCATACCACATTCAACGTTTAAAATATTCATGATTATAGAATTGTTTAGTGTTAAAAATGATGCATGTCATGAAGAGAACTTTTAGAGTCTGACATATAATATATGCACAGAATGTTGACAAAGCTGCTTTATTTTGGTAAACAGCGGCTTAAAATCAGCAATATGTTTTTGACAAAATTTATGCTGACAGAAAATGTGCTTGAATAGAATATAAATGCAGTAAGAAAAAAATTATGCCATGTCTAAATGAAAACAAACAAATATTAAAGTTTTTTTTGTCTAATGACAAACCAGATAAAATCTACCTGTCTATTCACTTCCACCCTTTGCTGTTACCACCAGGCAGCAGCTGCTTGTTTGTAAGAGGTCAGATCCTTTCTATGTCTTTCCATAGTTGTGACCTTAAAATACATCACTACTATTTGACACTTATGCTGCTGCAGCTTGACTGCCACAAAGGGACTCAAGGAGTTCTATTTGTGAAAATAATTTATGTTTTTTAAAAGAATACTCAACCAACACTCTTGTTATTACAGTCCCACAAAGTTTCCTATTCCTCAGACTTTTCTTTCTTCTGAAATGTTCCCTCACCTCTATATTGAACAATAAAGATATGTCAATACGTTCAAGTCCCAGCCATGAACTTTTCAGGTCCCAGCTTTTACAATACTGCAGTTTAAACTGTCTCTCTATGAAGCCAGTTAGAACTTTTATACATCTAGATATACCACAGAAGCATATATTTGCCCATAGTTGGACTCAGTGTAATTCCTTCGCTTTTAGACAAACGTTCTTCAGATCCCATGTGAATTGCTAGTGACTTCTAAGCCACTATACCACGCTGGCTTCTTAAATTAACCCTACACATTAGCAGATTTTCACAATGAAGCAGTAATCTACCTAGCACATAGATTCTCTATTAAGCATATCCTGAAAAATATCAAAAATAATTTGGGGTGACATATGCAGAGGTGAGAAAATAAAGTCTAAGCCTCTGATTTAATGTTTTCATATCATGCAATACTAATACTAAAAAAGCACCGATAATACATAGTACCTCTAAATCCCAAGAATTTTCTTCTTCATCCTTTTGTTTGGATTCTGATGGGACCATCTGATCTATAAAAGGTTAATCACAGATACATTGATGAGAACATTTCCCTACTATAAATTTTAAAAACATATGCAAATCTTTCATTCACGAATCTGTGGTTTTTCCTCTGTAGCCCTTTATTCTTTTTATCTATTACAATCACTACTTCTGTAGTCAATTCATTAGTATTGAAATCTAAAACGTCTGAAAATTAACATATCATTCATTACAATGCAGAAAAATAGAAATTTGACAACCTTGTATGAATTATTTCCACACAAAGCAGTCATACCCTCTTCTCCCATGAAACCCTTTATGTCCTATACTTGCTGTTCATTCAGAAAAGTTTACTATTACCTATCATCTCTCATTTCTTTGTAAATTTTTATTTTGTAGTATTACTTAACTTGATTGACTCAGCAATCTCTATTACTCAGTTCTTCCATAAAGATTACCTATCAATGAAAAAGATTTTTTAGGGATATTAATTTTTTGATGTTAGTAAACTATGTGTTCAACCCTTTTACATTTCAATATGCCACGTCAGCATATTGGGCGTGATTTGGCTGTGTATATGTTTTAGGAAGATAAGCTTAAAAAACTTTTAGTGCATATAAATTAAGAACTGCTTTAATTACAATGACACATTTCATCCCTAATGTAGCAATATCTTCAGAGTCAGGTTGTGACATCTTGGAGAAACATCAGAAATGTATAGGAAACAATAACTACCTTATGTAATCTAACGTTCCCACATGTTATAGGATAAAAATCAAGGCCCACACAAAACTTGAAGAGCTCTCAGGCCCTTGAGACAGAAAATGAATTTATACCAAAAATAACTCAGAGCAAGGTCCAAGGATCATCCGCATCAGCATCGCCTGAGAACTTATTAAAAATGCAGAATCCCAAGTCGGCTGAATCACAGTGTGAATTGTTAACAAGGTTTTCAGCTGATTTTCTATGAAAACTTCTGGTCTATATGGAGTGTATATGACAAATTACATACATGTGTGGCCGTGCACATACGCTTAGTCTCACCTATTGCAAATAGAACACAGCTCTCCATGGTCAGGTGCTTCCATCCCCAATGGCTTCCCACCAGTGAGAAAGACAGGAAGAGTCAAAATACTTTTGCTATAATTCTCTGGTAAATTTTGGTACTAGAATGTCACTTTATATTTTTCCAAAATTCTAACCATATCTCATCTTTTTGAAAAGAATAATTTCATTTTATCATCCTCCATTATATAAACCAGCTTCTTGTTCCTTCATATACTTTCCGTATGCTCTTTCTCAGTATTCATTTATTCTTTTACCACCTTCTTCTTTCTTATTTTCTCATTTCACTCACGTCTTGGAATACCTTGAATTCAAACTAATAATTCAGCTCCTTTTCAGCACTCTCAATATAGTCTGTTGCCAACACCTGATAAGACGTATAACTTTTCACCATTTCACTTCTCTTTTTTTCTGTGCTTTGCATTTAGGAGGAAATTTTCTTTGGCTATTAGAGGATATCCTTCCTCATCAGTTTAGAGAAATATTTGGTCAAATGACTTTTTCAATAAAAAATGGTTCTTACCTTCTAATTTTCCATTTATCATGTGGAATTCTTTTTGAGGTGCAGCCTTGGGTAAACACACATCCTTCTGTGAAACAGTCTCATGCACATTCTGTTAAAAGAAATATCAATAAATAATTTCAATAGAAAAATCCTAATAATGAAGAGTATCAAAATTTCCTAACTAAAATCTTTTTTTAAAAAACTTCACCATGAAGCAGTTATCTACCTAGCACATAGATTCTCTATTAAGCATATCCTGAAAAATATCATAATTTATTTGGGGGTAACATATGCAGAGGGGAGAAAATAAAGTCTAAGTCTCTCATTTTATGTTTTCATATCATGTAATACTAATATTTAAAAAAACATTGGTAATACATGGTACCTCTAAATCCCAAGAATGTTCTTCTTCGTCTTTTTGTTTGGATTCTGATGGGATCATCTGATCTATAAAAGGTTAATCACAGATACATTCATGAGAACATTTTCTATTTTAAATTTTAAAAACATATATAAACCTTTTATTCATGCATCTGTCATTTTTTTCTGTAATCCGTATATTCTCATTATTGATTAAAATGACTAATTCTATAGTCAATCCATTAGAGTTGAAAACTGAAAAGTCTGAAAATTAACATTATATCATTCATTAGAATGCACAAAAATAGAAAACTGACTAAATTGTCCGAAGCATTTCTTCACAAAGCAGTTAAACCCTCTTCTCCTGTGAAACACTGTATGTCCTATATTTGCTCTTCATTCAGAAAATATTAATTACCAATCATCTCTCACTTCTTTGTAAATTTTTATTTTGTAGTATTACTTAGCTCATTTGACTGAGCAATCTCTATTACACAGTTCTTCAAAAAAGATGATTTACCAACGAATAAGGTTTTTTAGGGATATTAATATTTTGATGTTAGTAAACTATATGTCTAACCCATTTATATTTCAATATGCCATGACAGCATACTGGGTCTGTTTTTGCTGTGTATATGTTTTAGGAATGTAAGCTGAAAAAGCTTTATTGCATATAAGTTAAGAACTGCTTTAATTACAATGATGCAGTTCTTCCCTAATGCAGCAATATCTTCAGAGTCAGCTGGTTACACCTTGGAGAAACATCAGAAATGTACAGGAAACAGTAATTGCCTTAAGTAACCTAACGTTCCCACATATTATAGGATAAAAATCAAGGCTCACACAAGACTTGAGCTCTCAGGCCCGTGACAGAAAATGAATTTATACCAAAAATAACTCAGAGCAAGGTCCAAGGATCACCATCAGTAGCATCACCTGAGAATTTATTTAAAATGCAGAATCCCAAGTTGGCTGAATCACAGTGTGAATTGTTAACAAGGTTTTCAGCTGATTTTCTATGAAAACTTCTGGTCTATACGGAGCGTATCTGACAAATTATATACATGTGTGGCCGTGCATATAGGCTTAGACTCACTTATTGCAAATAGAACACAACTCTCCATGGTCAGGTGCTTCCATCCCTAATGGCTTTCCACCAGTGAGAAAAACAGGAAGAGTCAGATTACTTTTGCTGTTATTCTCTGGTAACTTTCAGTACTGGAAGGTTCATTTATATTCCTCCCAAATTTCTAACCATATCCAATCTACTCGTAAAGAATCATTTCTTTATCATCCTCCATTATATAACCATGCTTCTTGTTCCTTCATGTATTCTCTGTACACTCTGTCTTACTCAGTCTTCATTTCCTTTTTTACTACTTTCTTCTTTTTACTTTCTCATTTTCCTCAGGTCTTGGAATATCTTCAATTCAAACGAAAAATTCACCTCCTTTTCAGCACTCACAATATAGTCTGTTACCAACACCTGATAAGACATATAACTTTTCACCATTTCACTTCTCTTTTTTTCCGAGCTTTGCATTTAGGAGGAAATTTTCTTTGGTTATTAGAGGATATCCTTCCTCATCAGTTCAGAGAAATATTTGGTGAAATGACTCTTTAAATAAAAAATGGTTCTTACCTTCTGATTTTCCACTTATCATATGGAATTCTTTTTGAGACGTAGCCTTGGGTAAACACACATCCTTCTGTGAAACAGTCTCATGGTCACTCTGTTAAAAGTAATATCAATAAAAAATTTCAATGGAAAAATCCTAATAATGAAAAGTACCAAAATTTCTTTTATTATTATTATTATTATCTTTTTTATTATACTTTAAGTTCTAGGGTACATGTGCATAACATGCATGTTTGTTACATATGTATACTTGTGCCATGTTGGTGTGCTGCACCCATCAACTCGTCAGCACCCATCAATTCATCATTTATATCATGTATAACTCCCCAATGCAATCCCTCCCACCTCCCCCCTCCCCATGATAGGCCCCAGTGTGTGACGTTCCCTTTCCCGAGTCCAAGTGATCTCATTGTTCAGTTCCCACCTATGAGTGAGAACATGCGGTGTTTGGTTTTCTCTTCTTGTGATAGTTTGCTAAGAATGATGGTTTCCAGTGTCTAAAACACCAAAAGCAACGGCAGCAAAAGCCAAAATTGACAAATGGGATCTCATTAAACTAAAGAGCTTCTGCACAGCAAAAGAAACTACCATCAGAGTGAACAGGCAACCTACAGAATGGGAGAAAATTTTTGCAATCTACTCATCTGACAAAGGGCTAATATCAAGAATCTACAAAGTACTCAAACAAATGTACAAGAAAAAAACAAACAACCCCATCAAAAAGTGGGGAAAGGATATGAAAAGTACCAAAATATTCTAATTAAAATCTTTCTTAAAAAATTTCACTATGATGCAATAATCTACCTAGCACATAGATTAGGTATCCTGAAAGCGTATTAAGTGTATCCTGAAAAATATCAAAAATAACTTGGGGGTGACATATGCAGAGGTGAGAAGATAAAGCCTAAGCCTCTGATTTTATGTCTTCATATCATGCAATACTAGTATTAAAAAGCATTGATAATACACAGTACCTCTGAATCCCAAGAATTTTCTTCCTCGTCCTTTTGTTTGGATTCTGATGGGATCATCTGATCTATAAAAAGTTAATCACAGATACATTGATGAGAACATTTCTCTACTATAAATTTTAAAAACAAATACAAATTTTTCATTCACGAATCTGTGGTTTTCCTCCTAGCCCGTATACTCTTTTTATCGATTACCATCACTATTTCTGTAGTCAATTCATTAGAGTTGAAAACGGAAAAGTCTGAAAATTAACATTATATCATTCATTAGAATGCAGAAAAATAGAAAACTGACTAACTTGCATGAAGTATTTCCTCACAAAGCAGTCATACCTTCTTCTCCCGTGAAACACTGTATGTCCTATATTTGCTGTTCATTCAGAAAACTTTACTATTACCTATCATCTCTCATTTCTTTGTAAATTTTTATTTTATAGTATATCTTAGTTGTATTGACTCAACAATCTTTATTACACAGTTAGACAACAAAGATGATTTATCAACGAATAAGATTTTTTAGGGATAATTTTTGATGTTAGTAAACTATATGTCCAACGCTTTTACATTTCAGTTATGCCATGACAGCGTATCGGGCATGCTTTGGCTGTGTATATATTTCAGGTAGATAAGATTAAAATCTTTTATTGCATATAAATTAAGAACTGCTTTAATTACAATGACACAGTTCTTCCTTAATGCAGCAATACCTTCAGAGTCAGGTTGTGACACCATGGAG
>NC_045442.1:94390425-94410392 GCF_002776525.5 Piliocolobus tephrosceles
TAGAAAACTGACTAACTTGCATGAAGTATTTCCTCACAAAGCAGTCACACACTCTTCTCCCGGGAAACATTGTATGTCTTTTATTGGCTGTTCATTCAGAAACCTTTACCTATCATCTCTCATTTCTTTGTAAATTTTTACTGTGTAGTATATCTTAGTTCGATTGACTCAGCAATCTTTATTACACAGTTCATCAAAACATATGATTGATCAACAAATAAGATTTTTTAGGGATATTAACTTTTTGATGTTAGTAAACTATATTGTCCAAAGTTTTTACATTTCAGTACACCATGACAGCCTATTGGGCCTGTTTTGGCTGTTTTTATGTTTTAGGAAGATAAGTTAAAAATACTTTTATTGCATATAAATTAAGAACTGCTTTAATTACGATGACACAGTTCTTCGTTAATACAGCAATACCTTCAGAGTCAGGTTGTGACACCTTGGAGAAACATCAGAAATGTATAGGAAAAAATAATTGCCTTAAGTAACCTAATGTTCCCACATATTATAGGATAAAAATCATGACCCACACAAGACTTGAGGAGCTCTCAGACCCTTGAGACAGAAAATGAATTTATACCAAAAATAACTCAGAGCAAGGTCCAAGGACCACCAGCATCAGCATCGCCAGACAACTTATGAAAAATGCAGAATCCCAAGTCTGCTGAATCATGGTGTGAATTGTTAACAAGGTTTTCAGCTGATTTTCTATGAAAACTTCTGGTCTATATGGAGTGCATATGACAAATTATATACATGTGTGGCCGTGCATATATGCTTAGTCTCACCTACTGCAAATAGAACACAGCTCTCCATGGTCAGGTGTTTCCATCCCTAATGGCTTCCCACCAGTGAGAAAGACAGGAAGTGTCAGAATTCCTTTGCTGTAATTCTCTGCTAAACTTTTGTACAAGAAGTTCAATTTATATTCTTCCCAATTTCTAACCATACCCGATCTTCTCGTAAAGAATCACTTTATTTTATCATCCTCCATTATATAAACCTGTTTCTTGTTCCTTCATATACTCTCTGTACGCTCTGTCTTTCTCAGTCTTCATTTCCTCTTTTACTACTTTCTTCTTTCTTATTTTCTCATTTTCCTCAGGTCTTGAAATATCTTGAATTCAAACTAATAACTCACCTCCTTTTCAGCACTCTCAATATATTCTGCTGCATAGAGCTGAAAAGATGTATAACATATCACCATTTCACTTCTCTTTTTTTCTGTGCTTTGCATTTAGGAGGTAATTTTCTTTGGTTATTAGAGGATATGCTTCCTCATCAGTTTAGAGAAATATTTGGTCAAATGACTCCTTAAATAAAAAAAAAATAAATGGTTCTTACCTTCTGATTTTCCACTTATCGTATGGAATTCTTTTTGAGGTGTAGCCTTGGGTAAACACACATCCTTCTGTGAAACAGTCTCATGGACACTCTGTTAAAAGTAATATCAGTAAACAATTTCAATGGAAAAATCCTAATAATGGTGAGTATCAAAATTTCCTGATTAAAATCTTCTTCAAAAAAAATTCACTATGAAGCAGTAATCTACCTAGCACATAGATTCTCTATTAAGCACAACCTGAAAAATATCAAAAATAAAATGGGGGTGACATATGCAGAGGTGAGAAAATAAAATCTAAACCTCTGGTTTTATGTTTTCATATCATGCAATACTACTATTTATAAAAATTGATAATACATAGTACCTCTAAATCCCAAGAATTTTCTTCTTCATCCTTTTGTTTGGATTCTGATGGCATCATCTGATCTATAAAAGGTAAATCACAGATACATTCATGAGGACAATTCTCTACTATAAATTTTGAAAACATACACAAATCTATTTTCATTCATGTATCTGTGGACTTTCTTCTGCAGCCTGTATATTCTATTGGTGGATAACAACCACCACTTCTATAGTCAGTTGGTTAGAACTGCAATCTTAAAAATCTAAAAATTAACTTCATATTCATTAGAATGCAAAAAAACAATAAAAGTTTGACTAATTTGTATGAATTATTTCTTCACAAAAGAAGTAATATTCTCTTCTCCCATGAAACCCACTATGTCAGATATTTGCTGTTCACTCAGATAATTTTAATTACCTATCATCTGTCATTTCTAGGTTTTTATTTTTTATTATTACTTAGTTTGATTAAGCAATCTTTATTACACGGTTCTTCAAAAAAGATTATTTATCAATAAGTAAGATTCTTCAAGATACTAACTTTTTTATATTAGCAAAATATACATCCAACCCTTTGAAATTTCAATAGGCCATGACAATATATTTGATGTGAATGTGTTTTAGATAAATAAGCTTAAAAAACTTGTACTGCATATAAATTAAAAGCTGCTTTAATGACAATGAGATAGTATTTCCTCAATGCAACCATATCTTCAGAATCAACTTGTGACTCCTTGGAGAAACATTAGAAACTTATACGAAAAATGAGTGCTGTAAGTAACCTAAATTTTTGACACTTCATAGAATTAAATCAAGGTTCAAGGAGTACTGAGAGCCATGAGGCAGAAAAGGAATATATAACATAAATATTCTAAATGCATCTGAAGTGAATTCACTCACATTTTCTTTTCAGAAACTCTAAAGTTGCCTGGCTATCTTCTTTCTTGCCCCGTTTCCTGCCTCACAATCCCTCTTCCTTAGCCAAAATAATGTCTACATCTGTGGTCTTGATTCTTCCCACTCAACATCTTTTAAAATCAATTTTCCCAACACTTTCTTTCTCTTTGATTAGGGATAGTATCTGACATCTGTAATTACTATTTATTTACCTTTTTTCCCCTCTGGCCAGAAACATACTCAGAAATAAAAGCAATATAATGCTTTCCCTTGACCCTATTATGTCTTGACCTTCTATCCAACTGCCTTTCTTCCAGATTTTTCCAAAGGAAAGGCTGTTCCCTTGCTACTTAAGAGTGAGGTCGAAGGACCACCAGTATCAGCATCAGTTGAGAACTTATTTAAAAATGCCAGAACCCCAAGCCTGCTGAATCATAGCATGCATTGTTAACAAGGTATTCAGCTGATTTTCTACAGTTTGAAAACTTCTGATCTATACCGAGTCTATATGACAAATTATATACACATGTGGCTGTGAAAATATGCTTATATTCACCTATTGCAGATAAAACACAACTCTCCATGGTCAGGTGCTTGCATCCCTAATGCTTTCCCACCAGTGAGAAAGACAGGAGTGACAACACTTTGCTATAATTCCCTGGTAAATTTTGGTAATGAAAGGTCACTTTACATTCTTCAAATCTTTCTAACCATGACCTATCTTTTTCTAAAGAATTATTTTATTTTACTATCCACCATTATATAAACCTGCTTCTTGTTCCCTTATGTACTCCATGTATTCTGTCTTCCTCTGTCTTCATTCCCTCTTTTACTCCTTCGCTCAGGTCTTACAGTATATTGAATTTAAACTAATAATTCCTCTCTCTTTTTTTTGGCACTGTCAATATAATCTGTTGCTAACACCTGAGAAGGCATATAACTTTCACTCCTTTTGTTCTTCTATGCTATGCATTTAAAAAATAATTTTCTTTGGCTGTCAGAGTATATCACTCCTCATGCATTTAGACAAACATTTGGTCAAACGATGTTTTAAATTAAAAAAATTGTTCTTACCTTCTATTTTGTGATTTATTGTTTTGACATCATTTTCATATATGACATCATTTTCATATATAGCAGCACCAGGTAAACACATATAATTCTGTTCAGCACTCTTAGAGATAATCTGTTAAAGGTAATATCAATAAATAATTTGTTTATTTCATTTTTTTTGTTTTTTTGAGATGAAGTCTTGCAGCGTGGCTCATTGGTGTGATCTTGGCCTACTGCCACCTCTGTCTCCCAGGTTCAAGCAATTCTCCTGCCTCAGCCTCCCAAGTAACTGGGCCTACAGGCATGAGCCACCACGCCTGGCTAACTTGTTCTGTTTTTAGGATAGACAGGGTTTCACCATGTTGGCCAGGCTGGTCTTGAACTCCTGATCTCAAGTGATCCGCCCGCCTCATCCTCCCAAAGCACTGGGATTACGGCGTGAGCCACATCAATAAATACTTTCAATTTTAAAATAATAAAAATGACAAGCATCAATACTTTTATTTAAAATCTTTTTTATGGGCTGGGCATGATGGCTCACACCTGTAATGACAGCACTTTGGGAGGCCGAGGCAGGTGGATCACAAGGTCAAGGGACCAAGACCATGCTGGCCAACTGGCTGAAACCCCATCTCTACTAAAAATACAAAAATTAGCTGGGCATGGTGGCAGGTGCCTGTAATCCCAGCTACTCAGGAGGCTGAGGCAGGAGAATTGCTGGAACCCAGGATGTAGAGGCTGCAGTGAGCCGAGATCAGGCATTGCACTCTAGCCTGGTGACAGAGCGAGACTCCGTCTCAAAAAAAAAAAAAAAAAAAAAAAAAAAAAAAAAAACTTCTTAAAACATATTTTTTTTACTTTAAAGGCAATTAGATTTAAAGCTGTTCACATATTGAACACCTAAACATTTCAAGAGAAAACCTCAAATATGCTCTGTATATCAAACTTATCTTTCATCTTCATGTCGCTATTGACTAGGTTACTGAACATGGAAAATAAAACATATTCAGAAAAAATTCACTCGTGTACAAAAGGAATTAAATTCAAAGTATCTGCCTTACTCTGTAGTCCTCACCAAAAATAATAGGGCATTTCAAACAGAACACAATATGATTAAACACTTGACATATGCATAATTATAGAATTTTTGTTAAAAACTATGCACGGCATGAAGAGAATTTTCAGAGTATGTCATACAGAGTAGGAATAGAACTCTGTAGAAACTGTTTCATTTAGGAAAACAAGGGCTTAAGATAATAAGAATAATTTTTACAAGTTTTTTGCTGACAAAGAACTGCTTGAATAAAAGGAAAGATTCAGAAGGAAACCTTATAATTATGTTACTTTTAAATGAAAGCAAACAGTCATTAGATAAAATATGCGATTGATTAAGACACAACTTCAGAAAAGTAGAGCAAGCCTTCATAAAAAAAGAACAACAAAAACATGTATTCGTGAAACGTGTAACATGTGCGAGACACGCATTTGCAGATTTTTCTTCACTTTAGAATAATGAGGATGATGATGATGTTGGTGGTTACCCCACTTTCTACTTCCTAGTCATTCTAGGTTAAGAACAAAATGATGAACAAATATGGTCCACTGTTCTGTCTGTTCAGAATGTCTTCCTCCTAGACTTTCATATGGCATACGCCTCATCTTTGAGATGGAGATTAAATGGCAGTCTCAGAAAGATCAACTCTGACCATAGAATTCTGCTGCCACTCTGAGGGGTGCCAAAGTGATATGGTAAAACTGGAACACAGTCAGAGGAAATGAGTTGAAGAGATAAAATGGGGCCAAACCATGTAAGATATGTGTCACGCTAGAATATGAACTTAACCCTTCATGTAATGGGTATCCGCTCAATATGCAGATGAGATACATCATTACAAATATATTTTAGAAAGGTGACCCTTCCAGCGATGTAAAGATAGATGAACATGGGGAGATGGGGCAAAACTAGAAAGGAGTACTTCAAAATTATAGGTAGAGAGTTAATTACGGTAATAAGATATGGAAAATTATAAGAAGGTAGATAATACAAATTTTGGTGTGTGATTGGCTTGGTGACCTGGAGGAGGGTTGAAGTGCAGGATGTGGGGGACAGTTAAAATGGAGGTTGAAGTGCTTGAGCATTTCATGGCTACTTCCTAGGTGTTACTTACTAGGATGGGGAAACCAGATGACTGAGTATATTACAAAGAGTCAGAAAAGAGACAGGAAAAGAATAAAAAAAAAAAGATGCTTTCAGTTTGAGATCTCTAAGATTTGAGGCATCCAAGGGGCTTGGAAGAAAGATCTGGATAAATACATTTGGAGTATGAGTAGATAATCTACATGAGGAAAATTCCATAGTGATAAGAAAATAAATATTTATAAGATAGACTAAATCGGTAGAATTAAGCAACACAAATCTACACAGACTGTTGAAATTTTGAAAATGAAATCAAAGGAAAGAGAAAAACATGGGATTAAGTTTCTCTGCCATGTATTTCCAAATTTGTTTCAAGAATATAATTTTATTTATATATGTAAATATTTATTTCTGAAATATTATTGCAATATGCATCTTTGAATTGAATGAAAACATTTAATTCTAAAACAACAGTCTGCAAAATGACCTATATAAAAACTTTGAAATTTTTATTTGTACAAGAGAAATGCTTACCCATAGAATTATGAGGCATTTTTAAGTACTACTATAAAGTGAGATAGAAATGTGAAATCCTGCTTTAAAATTCACATGCTTTTCTTATGTTCCTGTAAACAATATAATACTAGCTCGAATTGCCTACTTACACCATATAGGATGGTAGTTTAAAATTGGAGAAAAGATCTCACATAAAGAAAATTAAGCAATAATTATTCAATTTGAAGATTTAATAGTTTTCATGTATATGTATGATTGCCAAGCAGAATTCAGTATTCACAGGAGAAGTGAAGAAAGAAACTAAAAAATTCAAGTCAACAGGATTCCTGAGTTTTAGAAATAAACAAATGTATGTGCAAGGTTTAATAATTATGAAGACTAAAGTTAATAAGGCTTCCTGGAAATAATATAAAAGATCCCCATTGCAAGAGATATTTTAAGAGTAAAAACAATTCTTCCGATGTTAAGTTTGTATACTCTGTTAACAATCTTCCCTCACATATGATTCTATGATAATAGGCACTTTACTTTAAAAAAATCCACAAATATTGAATACATTCATTTGTTGTGTGCATATAATACCACTACAAACATACTATGAACAAAAGATATCAGAATATTTTTAGAGATTAATAATTTCTACATTTATTTCTTTGAGTGTTCTAGCTTAAAAATGATTTTAAAAAAATGATTAAAAATTTAAGAGACACAGAATAAGAACATTGTTCATATGATCAGAAAATTTAATTTTAATAACAAGTTTAAATAAAATGCTTATTTATACTCTATTATTAAAAATATTCAAAACAGCTACCACGGTTACATCAAAGAGTAAGATAAATTAGTTTAATAACCTAAGACTATGTCAAACATTAAATTAGAAATCTTAAACCAGAAACCAAAGAGTCAAAAATTGATAATTCACAATATCGCTGACAAGGCCTAAAACAGATTTTACTTTGCATTCTACATTAATATGACTAAATTAAATATAAAACATAAAGTTAATAAAAGAAGTGAGAATTAAATTTTCATTCCTTGTTTATAATTTTTTTTTCTTTTTTTTTTTTTGAGACCGAGTCTGGCTCTGTTGCCCAGGCTGGAGTGCAGTGGTGCAATCTCAGCTCACTGCAAGCTCCGCTGCCCAGGTTCACGCCATTCTCCTGCCTCAACCTCCCGAGTAGCTGAGACTACAGGTGCCCACCACCACGTCTGGCTAGTTTTTTTCTATTTTTTAGTAGAGACAGGGTTTCACCATGTTAGCCAGGATGGTCTCGATCTACTGACCTCATTATCTGCCTGCCTTGGCCTCCCAAAGTGTTGGGATTACAAATGTGAGCCACCGCGCCTGGCCATTTATAAATTTTTTGTTGACACAGTATAAATGTACACGTTTTGGGTGTACATATTATCACTTAATACATTCACATCATCAAAACAGAATAATTGAGATATTAATCACCATAAGTATTTATCTTTCCTATATATTAGAAACATTCAAATCATTCTCTACTAGGTATTTTAAAGAGTACAACAAATTGCTCTTACCTATAGTTATCCTTATATTTTCTTTCAGCCTTTTATTAAAATCAGCTACAAGTCACTCAAAAACACCTGAGCCGTATTTTATTACTTGGCTATGTTTTCTTAATTTTTATTTTAAATCACTTATATAATATCTTTTATTCTAGAGTGTTCCTGCTCTCATTTAAACAACTTTTTTTTTTAATAATAATCTGTGACATCTTGACTCTCTCATGGAGTCTCTATGTTTATCTTACCCTTCTTCAACGAATTATTTCATTTCACCCCGTTCATGTAATTTATTATTAGAGAAATATGGTGGTATCCATTAATGAATGATTTCATTTTACCCCCTTCATATAATTTATTATTATAGAAATATGGTGATATCCATTAGATTATTATGATTATTATTGTTCTTTTTTCTCTTTCCTTTTTTTTTTTTTTTTTTTTTTTTTTTGAGATGGAGTCTCGTTCTGTCTCCCAGGCTGGAGTGGTGTAATCTCTGCTCACTGCAAGCTCCGCCTGCCAGGTTCACGCCATTCTCCTGCCTCAGCCTCCTGAGTAGCTGGGACTACAGGCACCCACCACCACACCTGGCTAATTTTTTGTATTTTTAGTAGATACGGGGTTTCACCATGTTAGCCAGGATGGTCTCGATCTCCTGACCTCGTGATCTACCCACCTGGGCTTCCCAAGTCCTAGGATTACAGGCGTCAGCCACCGCACTCAACCCCTACATTATTTTTTTAACCAAAATAAGCTAGGACAAAAATTTACCCTTACATAGTTTATAATATTATAGAAATAATTAAAATTTTAAAAGTTAAATTACATGTTATATTTTGAAATATCTCTTCACAGTTGTATTAATTACCTCTTGTGTGGAAAAATGTGAGACTTTAGTTTTTAATAGTACCTTATTTAACTGAGTTTGCATTGAAATGGTATGGGTTGTTTCTATTCTGTGTGGCAAAAAGCTAAGTACAAATAATTGTATAAATTCTGCTTCTTCGAAGAAACAGAGAAAGAAAGAGTAAATCATGGGGAGGGCAATGATTGATTAATGAAAATCCTACATACAACTAAATAGAAACCTGTAAATAAACATGCTGACAATAGAGACAGTGATGCCCTCTCAAAAGCAGACACTGAAAAAATGTATTCTGTGAGAAAAAAAGTCTGGGGTAAATCAGTTTTAAAAAGGTGAAGGAGGGAGAAACAAACAAGAGACATGACCAATCAAGTATAGCTTCAGTCATGAAAGAAAATGAAAAACAACTACTATAAGACATGTGATGAAATACATAAAATACAGACTTTTGTTCATAACATATTCCTATAATGCTGATCCGTATTTACACTATAATTAGTTATTTTGTTAATACCTGTGAAATAAAGATTTAAATTTTATTATTATATAATAAGACACTCAATTAGTTAAACATTGTCGTCAGCCAATACCTAAAAGCGAGAACTTTCTTACTACAGAGAGAGAAAACATTTACAAAGGAATGTTTCATAAACTTTTCACCTGAAGAAAGTATTGGTAATAAGAATTTCAGAGTAATGTATTCCTTACAAATATATATTTAATAGAACATGACTTTCGGCCGGGCTCAGTGGCTCACGCTGTAATCCCAGCACTTTGGGAGGCCCAGGAGGGCAAATCATGAAGTCAAGAGATTGAGACCATCCTGGTCAACATGGTAAAACCCTGTCTCTACTAAAATTACAAAAATAAACTGGGCGTGGTGGCACGTGCCTGTAGTCCCAGCTACACAGAAGGCTAAGGCAGTAGAACTGCTTGAACCTGGAAGGTGGAGGATGAAGTGAGCCGAGATCGTGCCACTGCACTCTAGCCTGCATGACAGAGGGAGACCCCGTTTCAAAAAAAAAAAAGAGCATGAGTTGAGACTAAATTCATTAAATTTTTTTTTAATCTAAACTCCACTTGGAGGATATTAGAAAATATAGTGTAACCTTCTTTCTTATTTACTACATATCACTGATTGTCTTCTTATTTAAGACATATTTTCTCAAGATAACTCACATGAATTTATGTATTCTAAATATCAAAAGAAAATATAAATTTAAACCATATTTTAGAAATGCATTAGATTTAATTATAAGATATATCATGCATATTATCTTACTTGTAACATTCCATAACATAAAAATTCATTTGTCTGCTTATTTATTCACATTGAAAACCTCTTAAAATGCTTTTTATAGGCAAGACTGTATTCTGGGTACACTAGGATGCACATAAGTATGTTTTCTAACTCACAGTATCTCATAGTGATGCAAGAGCTTCAAATCAATTATGTAAACAACTAAATACAAAATCTTCTGAAATTTAAAATTTTCAAATGTGATCAAAAATCTTAGAACAATATGTTTAAAAACTACAATTTAAAAATTCTGAAATTAAAATCTTGCCATATGCTTATAAGAGTCTCTGCTTCCAGAACTGGTTGTTTACTTGGGGTAAAACCTGCATTCTTCATTTAGATGAAGACTTTAAAGTATACTTTTAATTAAGTAACTTAGAAAACACACTGGCATCCCTTAATAATACAGATTCTGAGAAAGAGAATTTACATTTCTAAATTTCTACTATTATTTTTAAATTAGAGATAAGGTCTCATTATGATTCCCACACTGGTCTCAAACTCTTGGGCTCAAGCAATCCTCCTGCATCAGCCTCCTTGGTAGCTGGAATTACAGGCATGCACCACCATGCCCAAATAAATTTTCACAACTTCTAATATTATTTTGGTGTATTTAAAGAACCAAGAAGAGAAACTGAGACAAAGTTCTCTCCTGTAAATTATGTGATATCAAAATATTAAGTGCAAAAAAACCTATATGCTATGTGGCACAGTTTTGGAACTGAATAGTATCAGAGAGATTCCTTGATTACTATAATAAGTAACTTGATCCATTAAAGAAAAATTTAAGCATGAGGTTTTTTTTTAAAGTTACAATAGGATATTTTTAAAACTCACAGTAAGTACACTTATCCAAATAAAAATTTACCAGATTTTATATATTCTTTACTGTGGAAAAGTTTTTTCTAATATAATGTTCCTGTCACTATATATTCTCCAGCCCATTCCTTTTTTGGGCCCTCATACCCTCAAAGTATTTACCAAACATTTATTATTTACTAAAGTAAAAACAAAGTTTAAATCAACTACTCATATTTTATATAAAATGTTCTTATCTGACCAACTTTATATTGCCAACATGAAATAATGATACTTACAGCACTGCAAAACATGAAAAGTAAAATACCATACAGAACTAGATTCCAACTGAGAAAATCAACTTCACAAGAGACCATTTTACCTTGGTAGCAGGATTAAAGTCTTCCTCAAGTTTTGTAGACTGTGAATTTTCAATAGGCGGTCTGTCAAAATGACTTTAGAGAAAAAAGATACAACATAAATCAGCAAATTCACATATTTTAAAAATAAAATCTGCTAGTACATATCTTGGTGCTCACTTTAAAAAATGAAAACAAAAAGCAAAATCTGGGAAAAGATCAGTCCTCTGTATATTAAATCATGTTTCTTGGTAAAATTAAAATATGCCCTCTGTTTTTAAAAAATATTTTAGTTACGTATTTTTGACTCTACCTCCGCAACCTATAACATTCAATGAACACTCACTCTTAGCTTCATAAAAAATAGTGACAGCCAATATAATTGGCATATCCTGAGTATAATTTGTCCTCACAAACTGTCCTCAATGATGAACTAGAAATCTACTTAATAACTGACATAACTTTTGATATCTAAACCGGAACAAACTTGATAACCTAAAATGAGGAAGAAAGACACAGTTACCGTATCCCTTTTCCATTATCTATCTCTGATTCAAAGACTAATCTGTGTCACAGGAAAATGACATTCTTTGTTTCTCAGCATAAAAACCACTCAAGAAGGCCCTATTGCTTCCTTTCACAATAAACCACTACAGAGGGTACCCTGAAATATTTGAAATGTTGACAAGCTGAACCTACAAATGTCAACTCACAAATGTATATTTCTTGTTGGGAATATTTTTCTCAACAAAAAATTGAAACTTTAAAAATAATAAAATCTAACTACTTATTTTACACTTGTCCTTTCCTGTTCAGGGCTACATCAACTAGCAAAACCTTAAAAATCTTTGTACTCATTCCCAAGGAGAGAGACTGCTAGAAAAACTGAGTCCTGATAATTGGATTTCTCTAAGTACCATATATATAGTGAAAGTGTCTCTCACTTCCACATCTTTTTTCTGCAGGGTTTCATGGCAGTCTCCAATCTTTAAATATACAGCTCATCAAAGCACAGATTACTGAAAAGATAAACTCAATGACCAGCCAAGAAGCTCTGTATTTACCTATTCCTGGAAAACAACCAAATGGAGTCTCAGTCAGTCATTCACCTCCACCATAAGCATGTTACCAAAAACCCAACTGAAGCTCCATGACTTATTTGACAGCCAATCTTACCCCTGCTTTACATGTACATGGGTAGGACATTAGAGGCTTGGAAAAAGAGGCAAAGGGGAGGGGACACCTGCCCTGGGCCACAGATCTATGTAATTCAGCAACCTTCAATCCCCTAGCACTCAAGGGGCTCTAAGCCTCTCCAGTGAGATTTGGGGTGAAAGAACAGAATAGGACATTTCTATCTGATTGTAGAGACTTTTTTTTTTTCTTTTTACTCTTTCAACAGAAATCCTGAAGTTTGTCCATTCCTCCAATTAAACAAGCAAAAAAGCAGTGACTTATTCAGGACTTCTTTTGCACCATATTTAATATGCTTTCTAGATAACTCCCAATGTCTACTGTGTTTGTTCTAATTTATCTTCATCAAACTTGTCGTAAGAGCCAACATTCTGATCTCTTTGGTAAAACCTAAAACCGTTACTCCTACCGATCCTGGGATTATTTCTCTTCAGACTTGGCCTTTCCCTGCTAATTCCCTTGTTACCTACTTCCACTGGGTTCTCCAGCTAATTCCATTCTTATCCTTTTCAATTTGTTTAATTAGACTCATTTCCTATTCCTTTCTATTATTCAAATACTCACTCACGTGGTGATATAAAAACAAGAGCAATGGGCTTTGAAATGAGTTCAAATATTACTTGTTACCTCCTATAGTTAAATAGGTCACTTTGAGTTTCAGACTCTCCATCTGAACAACCATTTTTCCAGGATATTAAATACAGGTTGAAATATGAAAGTATTTTGATTAGTCTCCAAGAGTCCTTAAAATCCTAAAATTCCATGTACTTTTAATTTTATCTATAGAAAAATGGGGCTGGTAGAAAGCAATAAAATAATAGAAGAAAAGAACACCAAGGAAAGTAGAGAAGAAAATAATCAGGAAAAGATCATAGAAAAGTCATGGAAGAAGAAAAAAGACTCTAGCAAAAAAAAAGAAGAGTGCATGCAACTAGGCAGGGTACTGCTTTCAAGAAAAACTAAGCTGGGAAGTCAGTAAACAGAGAAATCTATAAGAAATAGCCTCTAAATATGATTAACATATCTCTATGTAGATATTCTCCAATAAGAGTAAAAGAATTCATCTATAGGATTTACCTGGTCTTGCTTATGAAACAAAAACCTATGTCTTATCACCACAGCTAAGTCAGATCTGCTCTCAAAACTTTGATGATAAAAACAAGGTACTGGTATACCTCTTTAACTCTTAAACATGTTAGAACAAAGTCTTGGATTAACCAGTGTTCTAAGGGAAATCTCTAAAAAGAGTTAATGACAAAATGTGACTTTGTGATTGATCCTATCTGGACCTGGACCTTGATCCTAATGATGCATAGGTATTCATCAATCTGTGCTGAGGAGCAAGAGAAGGGATTTGGGAGCAAGGTAGGCTGATGGCAAACTCAAGGGTCAGTTACTTTTTAGCTTTGAAATCATAGGCCAATTAATCAACCTCTCTGAACCACATTTGACTGACTAATACAAAGTAGGTGACAGTAGCACAGATGTTTTGCAAAGCTTTGTGATGACTATGTGAGATGATAAATATTAAGCACATAATATGTTCTCTAGCCCAGAGTAGAATACTCAACAGATAGTGATTTATTTCCTCTTTATTTTCTGAGTTAAAATATACCTTCTAAAAAACCATAAAGTCTTACCTGTATATAGACTTTACAGAACTCATATGCACTATTAAAGAGAAAAAGTAAAATACATTAAATCAACAAATATAGATAGAAAATACAGATTATTAAAAACATAAGAGGGCATGATGGCACATGCCTGTAATCCCAGCTACTTGGGAAGGTGAGGCAGGAGGATCACCGGAGCAGCCTAGGAGCCTGAAAGTAGCCTGGGAGACATCATGATACTTTAACTTAATTTAAAAGAATCATGCACACTTTCATGCATGATCCAGATATTGTATAAAAAAGCATAATACTCAGACGCTTTGTTACAAAGACTGAGATGATTTGATATACAGCATTCCTTTAGGACCATATATTGAGACTATAGTAAAATTATTATTAAGTACACTTTTGGTAGAAAAATGATGCATTAAGAACTATTATTTCCCCTCCTTTTTAGTTCTCAAATGAGAGGAAAAATCGAATTTAGCACAATTTGATATCTAAAAGTGAACTACAGTGTACAATAGCCATAATACAAACAGAATCCTATAAAACTGACAGAAAATTGTATTATTAGCAGAATTAGTATAAGTGGACAGTGTCAACCTTAGAAAGCATAATTTCTAGACAAATTAACTCGGAGCAGTTAGAACAGAGGATACAGTAGTCTCTCTTGATCTGCTCTACTTATAGAAAGAAACACACACACATGATTTCCCTCTGCTCTCACACCACAAACATCAAAACAGAAGACTTCTGCGACCAAATGTTTGGAGCATTTTCTCCACCAACAAGTAGGCAATCAATTCTGTAGCAGAAACCAGCTGGTTGTCCTCTATTCACTTCCAACACTATCTATCTAGAAATAGTCTCAGATTCCACAGGCTGAAGGCTCAGTCTCACAAGACTGCCCTCCCATACCAATCACAAATCTGTGTCTCTGAAACTTCTAACCAGCTGGTTTCACGCTGTGGTTCTCAAGACTCCCTCTTTGGGTTTGATTAACATGCCAGAGTGCCCCAAAGATGAAGGGAAACACATTTACCAGTTTATTATAAAGGGTATCACAAAGGAGACACATGAATAGATGCATATGGCAAGTTATGGGGGAAGGGGCATGGAGCTTCCATGCCCTCCCAGGGCACATCAGCCTCCAAATACTTCCATACATTCAGCTTTCTGGAAGGTCTCTGATCCCAGTCATTCTGGGTTCTTAAGAAAGCTTTATTACATAGGCATGAATGAAAAAATCTGCGGCCATTGGTAATTGACCTTATCTTCAGCTCCTGTCACCTCCTAGGAGGTTTAGGGGTGGGGCTGAAAGTCCCAACACTCTAATCATGCCTTGTTCTTTTTTGTGACAAGCTCCTTTCCTGAAGCTATCTAGGGACTGCCAGTCATCACTCAATTATTAGCATACAAAGACATCACTTTGGAGATTCTAAACATTTTATGAGTTGTATGCCACAAAACAGTGTTGAAGACCAAACATATATTTCACAATATAATATTGAAGGTTTGGATTTTTGTGACTTCAGCTACTTGTGGCCAACTGTAGTCCAAAATATTAAATGGGGGATTCCAGAAATATACAAGTCATAAGTCTTAAATAGTGTGTCATTCTAAGGAATATGATGAAATATTAAGACACCCTGTTCCATCTCACCCAGGTCATGAATCATCCCTTTGCATATGCTGTCTGCCCATTAGTCATCAAAATGGTCTGTTCTTGAATCCCAACCATTAACACTATCATGGCTCAATGATCCAGGGTCACATGAAGCAGATGATCCTCCTTCTTATGTGTAGTCAGCCAGAAATAATTAGTAGCCTAACACCACATGACAACTCCTACCTTATTCTCCTGACTTCATCTCATCACACAGGCATTATATCATCTCACAATTACCATATGAGTGAGAAGGGTGAGTACAATGCAAGACACTTTGAGAGACCACATTCACCTAACTTTGATTATAATATATTTTATTGTTTTATTTTACTATGAGTTATTGTTAATCTCTTTCTGTGCCTAATTTATGAATTAAACTTTATCAGAAATATGCATGTATAGAAAAAAATATGAATGCATAGGGTTCCATACTATCCACAGTTTCAGACATTCACTGGATGTCTTAGAAAATATCCCCTGTGGATAAAGGTGAATTACTGTACTGTGCATGTGTGTATGTGTGTGTGTGTGAGAGAGAGAAAGACAGAGACAGAGAGAGAGAGAGACAACACAGATCTCCATTCTCCACAAGAAGCACATAAAAAACAGCACTTTTCCTCACACATGACCCTTAGCTTTTGGCAATTCTGGAAAAATGCTGGCACATGTACTCCCCAGTCTAGACAATTTTCCAGATCCTGTGTATGTTGGCTGCTTCAGTTACAAAAAGTTAGGTGGGATCATGGGAAATTTCTTCTTGGACACCAGAAACATTAACCACATCAACAGTACACTTAACACCTTTAAAAGAATTCTTTTGAACAGATTACCACTGAAACACTTGTAAGTTAAATCCAACTGACTTTTCAGTAATCTCATGAAATTCTCACATTTAAAAGAAATTTGCAACATCACTTTCTCTGACTGCTCCCCTACTTTTCATTAGCCACTGCTCAGTCACCTTTACCAAGTCCTTTGACTCTGTAAAATGTTGATACTCCCAGGGTTTTGTCAATGGCTTTCTTCTTATTCTACATCTTCTGCATAATGGATAAGCTCATTGAGATATATGGCTTTGCCTAATAACTGTAATAAAATTATTCTAGGCCTGCATCTCCAACCAGAGTACTATCTTCAGCTAGAAACACCTGTAATTCAGTTACTTACTGAAAATATCCCACATAAATGTTTCATTAAACTCAATATGTAAAGAAAACTTTGGTCTGTTCCATGACTGTTTGCACTTCTCTGTTGACCTGACAGTTTCCTACTCCTTCCCCATGAGCATTGTAAACGCTAATGCACGATGTGGAAACTTATCAATGACCTGAGATTTTTTCTGTCCCCTAGCTTTTTAAACTCAATATCAGTAAATCATATTAACTGTACCTCTTTTCTGCCTTTGCTTAATCTTTCCATTGCCACTGGAAATACAAACTTACTTTATATTTATATTTCCTAGTTAGAAATGGCCCCTTAACTGATGGCTTTCACAGGGAAAAAGAAACCCTACTTGTCAGGGATCAGAAAAAGTGATTAGAAAAATACTTATAAAGATAGTTACAGGAAATAGACACAAACCTTCTTGGAAGGCCTGGTTAGGGGTTTGCACAACTTCAGTAAATGATTTGGCTGAAAGTAGCCTAATCCTCTTTACTGTAAGTGGACAGCAATGGAGCAAATAACTAGGGAACTGACAGTTTTTTATACAAAGTTTTATTGGAGTACAATCTTGCCTGTTTGCTCATACATTATCTATGACTGCTTTCACCCTACAATACAGACTTCAATTGCTGTTATAGAGACCACATGGCCTAGCATTTTTTTTTTTTTTTTTTTTTTTTTTCTTGAGATGGAATATTGCTCTGTCACCCAGGCTAGAGTGTAGTGGTGTGATCTCAGCTCCCTGAAACCTCTGCCTCCTGGGTTCAAGTGACTCTCCTGCCTCAGCCTCCCAAGTAGCTGGGATTATAGGCACACACCACCATGCCTGGCTACTTTTTGTATTTTTAGTAGAGACGGTGTTTCAACATGTTGGCCAGGCTGTTCTCGAACTCCTGACTTCATGATCCACGTGCCTCAGCCTCCCAAAGTGCTGGGATTACAGGCTTGAGCCACCGTGCCCAGCAGCCTAACATATTCCCTATCTGGCACCTTACAGGAAAAGTTTGCCAGTCTCTGCCTTATACCATATCCAGTATGCCCTGATACTCAAATCTAATCTTGTGACTCCCCTGCTCAAACTTTTTCAATGAATCCCTGCAGAAAACGTTGCTGGCTTCCTATGCATAGACATTATTTATTCTTTCTTGCTACAGAAACATAAGTTTCTTTAGATATTCAGTATTCCATTACCCCAATCCCATCTCAAAAAGAGAAATCATTATTGTAAGCTAATCACAGTAATTACATTTGCTTTCCTAGTGACTGGTTTAGATATAAGCATGTGGTATAATCCAGCCAATAAAATGTTACAGGAAGATTACTGCAAGCTTCCAAGTTTTCTCCTTCTTTAAAAGAAACATGTGAACAAAAGTAACCCTTCCAGCTTTTAAATATTGTCTTGAGAGAGCATGATTACTGGAGCTGTTGCTAATTAACCAACCAAAAGTGGAATCCTGGCTGGGCACAGTGGCTCACACCTGAATTCTCAGCACTTTTGGAGGCCAAGGCGGGCATATCAGCAGGTCACAAGTTTGAGTCTGGCCAATATAGTGAAACCCTATCTCTACTAAAAATACAAAACATTATCCAGATGTGGTGGCAGGCACCTGTAATCCTAGCTACTTGGGAGGCTGAGGCAGAATAATCACATGAAGCCAGGAGGCAGAGGTTGTAGTCAGCCGAGATTGCTCATGCCATTGCACTCCAGCTCAGGCCACAGTTTGAGACTCTGTCTCACAAAAGAAAAAAAAAAAACAGAAAGTGGGATCCTATGATATCCCTGTACCACCAAAACAACTTTGGTTCCTACGGTTTTAGCCATTGTTCGTTAGTTCATCTAGTATTTATAGCCAGAAAAACTGTGAGAATTTTTCCAGGGCCTACAGAATAAGAGCTACTTATTCCTATACTATTAAAAAGTGTAGCCTAAGCTTGCCTTATTTAGATATTCAAGTCATGGGTAAATACCCAGTAATGGGATGGCTGGGTCATATGGTACTTCTAGTTCTAGATCCTTGAGGAATCACCATACTGTTTTCCATAATGGTTGAACTAGTTTACAATCCCACCAACAGTGTAAAAGTGTTCCTATTTCTCCACATCCTCTCCAGCACCTGTTGTTTCCTGACTTTTTAATGATTGCCATTCTAAATGGTGTGAGATGGTATCTCACTGTGGTTTTGATTTGCATTTCTCTGATGGCCAGTGATGACGAGCATTTACCCAAAGGTTTATAAATCATGCTGCTATAAAGGCACATGCACATGTATGTTCATTGCAGCACTATTCACAATTGCAAAGACTTGGAATCAACCCAAATGTCCTTCAGTGACAGACTGGATTAAGAAAATGTGGCACATATACACCATGGAATACTATGCAGCCATAAAAAAGGATGAGTTTGTGTCCTTTGTAGGGACATGGATGCAGCTGGAAATCATCATTCTCAGCAAACTATCACAAGAACAGAAAACCAAACACCTCATGTTCTCACTCATAGGTGGGAACTGAACAACGAGATCACTTGGACTCAGGAAGGGGAACATCACACATTGGGCCTATTATGGGGAGGGGGAGTGGGGAGGGATTGCATTGGGAGTTATACCTGATGTAAATGACGAGTTGATGGGTGCAGCACCCAACATGGCACAAGTACACATAGGTAACAAACCTGCACGTTATGCACATGTACCCTAGAACTTAAAGTATATAAAAAAAAAAGATATTCAAGTCATTCCCAACTACTCCCACATCACATTTTTTTCACTAGGGAACCTGAAGTGCCAATAAGCCTTACAAAGTTCGCTCATCTTACCATTGGTACTTGCTTTTGTAGATGTTTCTTTTGTAGGACATGCAATCATCTTAGATGTTCCTTTTTCCGAAACTTGAGTTTTATTAGATGTTACTACTGCCACGCGTTCAGTCTTTACAGGTCTTGGTTTTTTCTCCCATGCGATCTTAGTATGTCTTCCTGTTACTGGACATATATTATACCCAGATGTTTCTTTTGCAGGCCTCGTAATTTTTCTAGGTGTTTCTTCTGCTAACTGTTCAGACTTTCCAGATGTCGCTTTCCCCAAACATTGAATTTTGTCAGGTGTTCCCTCCACCAAGGGCACGGCCTCATCAGGTGATTTTTCCACCAAGCTTTCAGCTGTGTCAGGTGT
>NC_045442.1:94410402-94449977 GCF_002776525.5 Piliocolobus tephrosceles
GCCTCATCAGGTGATTTTTCCACCAAGCTTTCAGCTGTGTCAGGTGTTCCCTCCACCAAGGGTGCAGTCTCATCAGGTGTTCCTGCAGATGTTCCTTCTGCCAAACACACAATCTGGTTATACTAGATTCTTTTACTAAATATCATCCTCCTGACTCTTCACCTGGCATACTTCTACCCCTTCTGTATGCTTTCCTGAAATATTACCAAACGTTTCTTTCTTTCTTTCTTTTTTTTTTTTTTGAGACAGAGTCTCGCTCAGTCACCCAGGCTGGAGTGCAGTGGTGTGATCTCAGCTCAATGCAACTCAAGCGATTCTCCTACCTCAGCCTCCCAAGTAGCTGGGATTATAGGCAAGGGGCCACATCGCCTCGCTAATTTTTCATATTTAGTAGAGACAGGTTTCACCATGTTAGTCGAGCTGGTCTCAAACTCCTGAGCTCAAGCAATCCATTCACCTTGGCCTCCCAAATTGCTAGGATTACAGGAGTGAGTCACTGTGCCTGGACACTACCAAACTTTTTAAAGCTTTAATTCTTCACCTTGGATATAAAATGTCTGACACACACTGAATACAGTAACAACATGATATAGTAAGTAATAATTATAAGCTCCCAAAGGGGTTCTGGCACAGAGTAAGCACTAAATAAAGTAATAAATAATAAAAAAAGATGATAATAACAAGAAAAATGCTTAGTACCTTAGTAAAGTAGTAAATAATAAAAAATGACAATGATAATAACAAGGAAGATGCTTAGTGCCGTAAAGACACCTGAGAGTTATTTGTTAAGTGGACAAGTGGATAAATGAATAAAAAATATTTTTTAGGAAATTCTGTTGGAAAAATGCAGAAATTCAGTAGGGACACCTGTACAGTATTATGAGCACCTCAAAGACCCAAACTTTGTGTATTCTATCTTTGTCTCTTGCAACTTGCAAAACCTAACTTATAGAGGTCCTTTGATAAGTATATAATAAAGATGTGCTCATATAGTTCATATTGTACAATGCATTATGTCACATTTAGGTATCACAGTAGCATTTTTGTTATTATGAAAAATTTTTGTAACTTTATTATAATTTCTTGAGCCTAGAGTTAAGCTATTTGAATATTTATAATGATAATATTTTGACTATTAGAAACACAGTATCTTGTTGTAACAAATTACTATTAACACACTAATTATCCAGCAGATAGAACAACATATCTTGTTCTAATGAAGTAAATATATCTTATTTGGTTTCAACTTAGGGGGAATGAAGTTGATAATAGTGAGACCTTGTTGGTACAAGACTATGTAACATAACCTGCACCTCTCAACAAAAAATTGCATTTCTGACTTCTACATTCAGTAAGTATCTTTGAAAAATAATCTCCTATTGGTACTGAGGCACCCTGGCTAAGTTTTGTGATTCTTGTTGGCATTTGTTTATGGTGCCAGAAAAGTATTATTAAATTTCAAATTCTAAAGATAGTTACTTTTTTAGTGACACAAGTCACTATGTCCCACAGTTGATCCTTGAATAAGGGTTTCACTGTAGGAGCCCACTAATAGACAGATTTTTTCTTTTCTGTTGCCACTGCAAGATAACAAGACAAATCTCTCCTCTGCCTCCTCCTTATCAGACTACTCAACAAGAAGGCAAATAAGAATGAAGACCTTTATGTATAATAATTCACTTCCACTCAATAGTGAATATACATTTTCCTTCTTATAAAAGTTTCTTTCTTCCAGCTCACATATAAAATAGAAACTATGAGTTAATTGACTGTTTATGCTTTCAGTAAGGCTCCAGATCAATAGTGGACTACTAGTAAAGTTTTGGAGGAGTCAAAAGAAACAGATTTTCATATGAAGCAGATTTTCAGCTGCATGGGGGATCAGCACCCTAACTCTCATTGCTCAGGACTCAACTGTAATTAATTCTCATTTACTAAATCCAAACTATGTATTGTAAAAATGAAATAGAGCCCAGAAGTTCAATACCAGCCTGGGCAACATAAGGAGACCCTATCTCTACAATGAATGAATGAATGAATGAATGAATGAATGAATGAATGAATGAATAAATAAAAACTGTGTTTCTTCATCGGTTATTGTGGGAGTTCAGTCAGGTTGGTGAAAAACATTTTAATATGAAGTTATAGGACATAGACACAAATCTTCCTGGAAGGCCAGAGGGTTTTGTAAAAGTCTCAAGATAAGGTTATGGCTGAAAGCAGCCTAATTCTTACCTTGAGTAAATAGCTTCAAGTGGGTACAAAGGAAGGTAGAGTAGTTTATCTAAATAGCTTGTTTACTTATGTGGTCTTAAGACTAACCTTTGATCACCCATGGGCAGGATGGCTGTCCCGGGGGGGGGGGGGGGGCGGTGTGTGACAAGATTAATTACCCACAGGTGTGTTGACTCAAAGCCTTTGTCATTAAAACTTTGCTAATAAATGCCCACAGGGCCAGCTAGCCAGGACTGTGGCTGCTGACTCTTTACAGCACCTTCCTTGGTGTCTGTAATCAGCTCAGAACCCTTGTTGCTCTTTCACTGAATATGGGTGTCTGGGTATGTGTCTCAATCATCTGTAGGACAGACCCCTGCAGTTATAATATTCAAATGTTACAGCTTTCTGTTATTAATTCCTACTTTTCATTATTAGATGTTCAATTCTTTGTGGCTTATAATTCAGGGCATATAAGCTACTTTATAATTTGTAATAAAATTCATTTATAAATATATTAATTCATTAATATAAGAAGCAAATTTTCAGCTGCTTAAATTAAATTGGCTAACCTGAGCATCCCCTATTACTGAGTTCATAAATCACAACAAGGGTTATACATTTTATAACAAGCCTAAGTTGTTAGGACAATTGAGGAAACATACAATATACAAACTTAAAAATTGCATTACTTATGTATAGAAAAGTATTATATAGGATTTTAGGGACCATAATTAAACAAATATTTTTTCAGATAATATTTTTTGAGATTATAAACTACCTACAATGAAATTATTAACTAATTCTGAATTATAAACTAAAAAATTAAAGCTACATACACACACACACACACACACACGTACATATGTAAACACATGCTATTTACGCATTGCTTTTTGAATTGCCTTTTTGTGATCAACACTTCCATAATCTTATGGTAGCACCACCAAGAGTAGTTTACTATCAGAAGTCTTACCTGGCCTGGCATTTTTAGATAATTTTCGTATATATTCCAAAAGTTGTTGATGAATGCTATGTATTAAAATGTAATAAATAAAATTACTATTTTAACACTGATATTATAAAAAAAATTTACCAAATTTATTAAGTTCTTAGAGTATTTCAGACAATATCAGAGCTAATATCAGAACATTACTTATTCCATAGACTTTAAGTTTGTTAGCTCTATCAACTTATTAAGTTTCTAATTAAAGAAGAATTAAAGTAAGATGAAATAGTCATGAATTGAGGGCAGTATAACTCAGTAAATTAACTACAGTTAGCTTGGCTTAATGGAAAATGTCCCTAACTTAGAAAAATTCCTAGCATGTTACCAATAGGTATTTTTTGTTGAATAAGCTGCTTCTCTTAGGCTCAATGTCTTCTAAAAATGAGGATTTTAGAGCCTCATTTCACTAGGTTATTATAAAGATTTAACAAGATAACATTTTTTTTTAATTTTTTTTTAATTTTTATTATACTTTAAGTTCTAGGGTACATGTGCATAACGTGCAGGTTTGTTACATATGTATACATGTGCCATGTTGGTGTGCTGCACCCATCAACTCGTCAGCATTTTTAAAATGCTCAAAGAAATAGTGAAGCAATGAAATAATTCGTTCTTGAACCTTATTGCTGAAACTATTTTAAAATTCCCAATAAAACCCAATGTGTTGGCCTGGTGCAGTGGCTCATGTCTGTGATGCAAGCACTTTGGGATACTGAGACAGGAGGATTGCTTGAGCCCAGAAGTTCAAGACCAGCCTGGGCAACATAGGAAGACCGTGTCTCTACAAAAAAATAAATTTAATTTTTTTAAAAAAGTGTTTCTTCATAGGTTATAATGTTCAAATGTTGCAGTTTTCTGTTATTAATTCCTACTTTTGGTTATTAGATGTTCTATTCTCTGTGGCTTGTAATTCAAGGCATCTAAGCTATTTTATAATTTGTAATGAAATTTATTTATAAATATGTTAATTCATCAAATTGGATAACCTGATTATCCTCTATTACTGAGCTCATCAATCACACCAAGGGCAGAAAACTAATAGATGTCAGCATCTGGCTTGGACTACTACTACTCTTTATCTACTTCCTTAAACCTGAACTAACAAATCTTTGTTAAAATGAGGCTTAGTCACTATGTTCATTTCCAGCTGCTGTGGAAGACAAAACCCTGCCACTATTTTTTGTAAGTTCCACAAAGAAGATGCAAGTTGTTATTTTCTCATTTCTTAGATGCCTACTTACAACATATTGCACAGAAGATCCTATGTGTTACTCACCACATCTCATTTCATACATCACCTTACATAAATATTTTTTGTATGAAAATCACAACTGCAATACTTGGTGTCGCACATTTTGCTTTGACTCACACCATTTCCTTGGAGCTAGTTAGAAAGTAGTCAAATGTCCTTTTGGGGACTGCAAGAAATATGCAACACTTCACAGATTTGTGTGTCATCCTTGTGCAGGGACCATGCTGATCTTCTCGACATTGTTTCAATTTTATGTACCACTGAAAATTGTATGTACCACTGAAGCCAGCACAAATCCCAACTTTTACACTTGAAGACTGATCAATGATGGATGAGGCTTAGCTCTGTTAAATCTAACCAACTTACTTGAGATAGAGTGAAGTCTATTGAATGGCTTCATGGTAATGCAGAATTTGAAAATATTTTAAAAACTCGAGATAGAAATGCAAGTAGCATGGGAGATTTTTGCTTTTACGAAAAAAGAATCACTTGAGGGGACAACTACAAGTTGGAACCGACTACAAATTTGGAAAGATGACATGGGATCTTACAGAATAAGATGAGGCCTTCCACTACCTATAAAATGGTGCCTCACAGGATATAAATTGCCAGGGATATAGATCTGGTAACAAAATAAAAATGGATCTCTAATTTATTCCTGTAACATTATTTCAACCTGTCTTACAGTTTTAAACTATCACAACTAATATTTGCTAGAGAAAATAGAAAAAAGTCATTCAATGGATAACTTACCATAAAGTTCTAGGCCAAGTCCAGGCTAAGATGTGGGTGTCACATCAGGTTTTGAGTGGGAGGAGAAGGGTCAACTTGCTCACTATGTGTGTGGCTAAAGTTAAAAGTCCTAGCTGCCACAGCAGGGTGCTGGTACTTTGGAAATAATGGCTGAGAATATGTATGTGAACTTTAAAATCTGTAATGACTTTGAAGTCTACATATGGATCACCATGAAGGCTGAGGGAACTGTGTCAGTAAGGTCACAAAGGTCAATCATTACCAGACTGCAGGAGCAGTTTCAATGGCAATGATGCAGCAACAGAGTCAATGGAAACAACAAAATTCTTACTTTTATACGTGAAGACTGATCAATGATGGGTGAGGCTTAACTCTGTTAAATCTAACCAACTTACTTGAGACATAGTGATTTCCATCCCCAACCCTTTTGATTTATATAAAAAGAATGTCTTCCTTGGACTTAGGGAACCCCTTGGATTTTTTTTTTTTTTTAAATTCAAGTATTTAGATATGGATGACAGCCGCTAGGGGAGACTATCAGGTTTTCTGCTAAAGTGGACATTTCAAGACCCAAATAACTAATTAGAAAAATCAACTAGACAACATTAGGGATAAAGTTGTTGAAAGTCCTTAAATAAAGAATCTTAGACACAATACTCCTAACTAGTCTAGCTTTTTGCCTAGTTTCTGGCTGATGAAGTGAACTAACTCACATTTAAAAACTACCTGAAACAAACTATAAAATCTCATCTAGCCTCTAAATGTAAACACTTACTGATCAAATCCACAAGCAATAGCATAACACACTGCAGTCTTTCCACACGTATCTTCAGCAAAGACGTCAACATTTCGCAGAAGAAGCATGCCGACTATCTCTGATGATCCATGACATACAGCAAGCATGAGAGCTGTGCTAAAATAACAAAGAGATAAATTCATTACTATGAGCAGAACCAATTTAATATGTGCCTGTCAGTGTAGAATTAACCATTTACATGTACTAACAAACATAAGTATCTTGAGTGCTCAAATGTTTATCCTTGTAAATCACCACGAAGGCTGAAAGGAAGGAGCAAAAACACTCATGTCCCAATGGGATATGGCATACTAGAATTGACTAACATAAAGTCCTTTGAGGGGCAAGAAATTATGCTCTGTTCACTAATCTAACAGAGGCAAAGATTTAAGTGAAGAATTATCTATTCCTTCCTTAGTCTGATGTAATAGTTTATACTTCAAAATCAGCTAGAAGTCAGACCAGTGACAGCAATCTGAAGGCTTAAAATAATATTAGGAATAATGATATTAGTAGTAGTCATGGTAAGTTTAGTTAATGATGCTGATAAGAATGTATGAGACCCTGAATTAAATGCTGTTGATATTCATAATGTTACTTCAACGCAATCATCCTTAAAGGACATATTATTATTCTCATTTTCATATAGAAAATCATACTTGGTATTAAGTAATGTTTGCAAGGTCACACCTATCAAGTGAGGAAGCTAGAAATTAAACTCAATCTTGTATGAATCAAAAGCCTCTTTTCTCTTTATTACTCATCTGTGGCTTATCTTAATTAACTAAAATGTTAATCCAGTTAAAGATGTATTTCTTCCCTCTACCCACACAAATTAAAAATAAAAATAAACTATGAATAAAAAAGGAAAAATAATAATAAATTCACAGTATCTGGTGATAGCAATTAATAGTCACGTAGGGATAACCTAAAATTAATATTCCTCAAAGAAAACAACTTAAAGCAAACAGTTATCCTAAAGACAAAATGGTTTTAAACTCCTATTTCTATTTAATTTTGCTTTTTTTTTTCCTTTGGGACAGAATCTCGCTCTGTTACCCAGGCTGGAGTGTGGTGGCACTATCTCAGCTCACTGCAACTTCTGCCTCCAGGTTCAAGCAATTCTCCTGCCTCAGCCCCCCGAGTAGCTGGGACTACAGGCATGTGCCACCATGCCCAGCTAATTTTTGTATTTTTAGTAGAAACGGGGTTACACCATGTTGGCTAGGCTGGTCTCAAACTCCTGGCCTCAAGTGATCCAACCACCTTGGCCTCCCAAAGTGGTGGGATAACAGGTGACAGTTACCATGCCCAGCAAATATTGCATTTTTTAAAAAGTGTATAAAAAACAGAAGTCAGAAAAATACTATATAATTCATTCAATATTGAATTATAAAGTAAACTTAAAAAGTTCATACTTCTTAAAACTAATAGAGAACCACTTTAGCTAACAGAAGATAATGCAACCAAAAACATCAGATTACACATAGGAATCAGTCAATATAATAAGAGAAGATAAATCCTACTATATACTGTTCTTTATGTTGACCAGTCAAAATAATTGCTTTTCTTCTGATAATTTGTGTTGATATTTTCACTATAATCTAACAATTTTAAGTAAATGTTATTAATATTTCTGACAAGTGTTATTACTCTAGAACACTGCTCAAGTGTTTTTTAATAGAAAAAAAAGAAATACTATACCATTTAAACCTATTAACTGCATTCGCATTTGCATTTTTTGTCAGTAAAAATTCGACAATTTGCTCACTTCTTTTCGTTATGGCCAGTAAAAGTGGCGTGAGGCTAGCCTGTAAAATAGCAAAACAATTTAAAATTCAGGAAATTACATATTTCTCAGTTGAACTGAAAACCTTATATAATATCCTATGAACTTAAACACATAGCAGTCCCTTCTTTGTCCCTTTTCTGTGCTTTCCCATGCACTGCACCTTCCCTTGTAAATGTTCAGCCTCTGCATCACCACGTTAACTCTGGTTATCTCATCTAAACCAAGAGCTTCTTGAGGGCAAGGGCTATATCTTTTATCTCTATATCCTTAAACCCTAAGACATAGTAGTAAATACTTTGTTTTTGACTAAATTAGTAATCCAAATTGTTACCTCTAAAGCAGTGTTTCTTAAACTATATTCCAAAGAATAATTACCTTACTAGAAGCACTATACCTCAACAGATTCTACCATTATCTATTTTCAAGAAATATTATAAAACTGTGAATTAAATGTCCATTATTCAATAAATGACTTGAGCTTTGACTATTCCTTATTTGACAATATATTTCTGTGGCAGACATTAACATTTGACAATGTTAATATTGTCATAATTTCAGGGATACAGATCTGAAAGTTTCCCAAGAAAAATGGAAGTTTCCTCTGGGTGATACAAACTCGCTTGATTCTCGCTTCATTCTCTTCTATAAATAATCCCAAGATCTGTTCTACATGGGTCACTAAGGAAGTGACTCTAAATTAACAGAGATTGGCTTCAAATGAACTTTGATTGCTTATTATTAAATGGTCCATGGGGTTTCTCCTATTACAAGACAATAGAATTTTATCTCAGCTATTAACAATTCAGTATGAAAGTTTATTCTCAATTGTAATGATAATCCTAAGATTCTAATGCATATCTACTTCTTAAAATGCAACAATCCATTTTTATTCTGGTTTCTATTGTAGTTGCCACTTAATTTTTGGCAAAATATCAAAAATATGAATAAAATGACTTATTAATTAAAGTTCTAACTCATCTATATGGATTAGCATAATAGAAGCCACTAAATCACTTGAATTTTAAGGGACAATTCTGAGGAGAAGGATGTAATATTTTCTGCTATTCAAATATAACCATGATTAATCTAAAAAGGCTTAAAGGCATTTTAATAGAAGATACTTATTTATGGTTTATATACAGAAAAATCATTGTTTAAAAAGTCTTCTAAATTCTAGAAGTCAACCCCATTATTAATGAATTAATGTAAAATATAAACTATATAAACTATATATTATAAACACCTATCAACTGTCTTGAATACCTTGAAATCTTTACCAAAATATACTATGAAAGAGGAATTGATAACTGAAATATGTGCAGAGGCAAAAGAGATAAGTCGAGTAAGTGATGTAACTAGGTGGGCACAGAAGCAAACTGGAAACATATGCTTTATGTAAAGCTAGAACATCTTCATAGTATACCAAACAGTCATATGGGCTCAAGAGACACCAGATTCAATCCTTTAAGAGGAAACCCGGATTTCTGCATGTCTCCTAAATTTTACATGTTGACTCAATTTATGCAGGCAAATTTTGCTTTCCTCTAGTTTTACACTAACTGGAAAGAAAAAAAACACTTGTGTGGGAAAGAATATTTGAAAAACTTTTACCTTTAACAAATTCAAATATTTATCATGAATGCACAGAAAAGCCATACTCTCTAATAGTTCTTGTAAAAACATAAATATTTAAAGTAAAATCTTAGACAATTAAATTCTTTCAAGCTATTTTCATTCAAGGAATGTTTGAGCTTCCAAATATAAAAAACCATACACATGTTAATGTTAAAACAAATTGATTTCAAATATTTTGAAAATAACATTGGTTAATGTCTACCTTGTTTTGCGTTTCGACGACTGCACCATGGGACACCAGTTTTGCCACCGCTGACAAATTCTTATTATAAACAGCATAATGGAGAGCTGTGTTGCCATACACATCTACAATATTTAGACCGGCACCAGAATCTACCAGAATATTTGCACAATCCTCCCTCTGGCATTGTAGAGCCTGTCAGTATTAAAGTAAGAATTATTATAAACTAAATAATTTATAATATAAATTATAAATAATATAAATTATAAAGTATAGGAAATCAAAATAAATATTCCACAGGTTTCAAAACTAGTTGTATTTCAATGAGATAAATTAATTTTTATTCTATGTATTTAAACCAAATCTATCTCCTGCTGAAAAAAACTGGCTACTGTTTACCTTCATCAGAGGTGTCCTGCTTTCGCCATCAAGGACATCAAGTCGGCACTTTCTGTCTACCAGAAATGTTACTACTTCCGCATGGCCATTGACACAGGCCCAGTGTAGAGCAGTCCTATGAGAGTGAAAGGACTTTTTGGCAAAGTTTAGTCCACTGTCTCAAAACATACAATTATTTATGTAACTGTAAACATTAAATGCCATGCTCTTTTTCTGCCTTCAAAACAAATATTTAATATTCTCCTGAAGAAAGTACAGCATTCATTTGCTCTCATTACTCACTACATTATTGAAAGAGTGGCCTATCTGAATAGAAAGAGCTTGGTCTTTGGATTCAGTTCAACTTGGGCTTGAATATCACTTTAAGGTCTTTCACTTTCTAGCTGTCACTTAAACTTTCTGCACCTCAATTTTCTCATCAACGAAATGAAGATGAATACAGCAGTTATCTCACAGGTTATCACTATGATGCCTCAATGAGAATCTATGCAAAGTATTTTGGAGAGTTCCTAGCACATGTAACAGCTCGCTAATTGTTAGATATTATAATTATTACTACTGCTTAACAAAGACAACATTAAAAAATGTTTTATGTAAAAAAACATTTTGTGTAATTTTATGTAAAACATTTTATGTAAAAAAACATAATGTAAAATGGTGCAATTATGCCTACTTTGTGGTGTGTTTTAAAGGTTAGAGATAACACTGTATTTTAATGATTCTAAGATGCTCAGTTTCTCATATTTTAACATTTCTGACATTGAAATGCCACTTATAATTCATTATTTATTACCACTATGTTTGGCAGAAATTTAAACAATCTTTTACTGGTGCATAAAATAAGGAGGCATCGCACAATTCACAGTGCCTTTCCAAGAAGTGGAATATAGTACATACCACAGGACAAGGGCAATCCTAGTCACAGGATTAACACCAAAAAAAATTTTAGCCTTTAAGAGTACTAAGCAAAAGGAGAGTTGAAATAAAAACAACAAATTATTAAAACACAGTACTTCTTTAATATTTTAAAAGCTTCAAGCCAAAGGAAACTTGGGATTCAAATAAATAGGTATGGCTCATCTAATTCTGTATTTAGATTTACAGAATATATGTAAATTCATATTTAGATTTATAGAATACATGTAAATTAGGTATTTCCAATGATTAATATGACTATTTAAAACTATTATAAATTTCCAAAATCACGGTTGGTAGTTATCTTTACTAGTTTCTCACTTCAGAAGTGTTTTTGTTTGAAAGATGAGAGGAAAAGCTTTAATTGAGATTCAATCCTAATACTCCAATTTTAAATCTCTCACTTTGCTCAGGCTGAGCAAGTAAGTGTGAAATTTTTAAGGATGAAATGGTCTTGAGAGTTAGAATGTATCTTCTACGTAATAGGCATTCAGCTTACATGTGATAAATGGATTAAAAGAATGGATCAATACAGTTGGGAAGTTCAGTATCTTAAAAAACTGCTATAAATAAAGCACTTATATTTGCTCTTTTATTTTTCTAATAATGACACTATATTAAAGTGATTAATCTATAGTTATTGACATATGTAATAAATCTATATAAAAATATGTGTCTAATAAAATGTATATGTAAATCAATAAGCACAGATAAAAAGATTCTCTTCTGAAGATGCTAAAAGTTCACAGAACATACTAATCCACAAAAAATAAAAATTAAAATATAGAAAGCAAGAAACTATTTTATCTGTGCAAAATTCATATTGCTGCTCCACCCAAAAATTATTTTATTAATAATAAACTTTTACTAATAGCATTGTCCATGCTCAATGCAGAAATCAAAGATAATAAAAAGGAAAACATTTTATATTAAAACAAATGTCCTTAATAAATTTTATATTTTGCACATAATTTCAGATAACTCAAGACCATAGTCTGTATGTATGTATAATCAAACTGAACTTTACCCTCACTTAGTATACCAAACTACATTTTCAAATGTCAACATATTTCTGAATATACTTCTACCTTGAGTGATCACATATTATCCCATGCTGTAAACTCACTGAAATGTATTTATAAAAGCCATTAAATGGATTATTCTTAATACATTGATATTTTAAGCAGTGTTCAGAAAAGAAATTGTTTGTATGTTTCATTATTTTCTAAAAATATTTTTGTGTAATAGAATTGATCACTAATGGGCATATACAATTTTTAAAATATGGTACTTACCATCAAATTGTCTATTTGAAAAGTTATCTGCAACTTAAACTTTAAGGAGTACTATAAATATCACTGCTTTTTACCCTCACAAACTTTGTGGATAGAGAACAGTATTTGACTCCTTTTTTAACTTAAATGCCTTCCCTAACCGGGAACACTAAATATTGTTTCCTTTGTGCATAGGTCACTTGCAGATCTTAAAAAAGGACTTTGCCCAATTTTAAATTACAGGCCAAGTACTTTTTTTAGATCTGCAATTTAGATCTCTAATTTAAATTGCCCAATTTTAAATTAGAGAGATTTTTGTTGATTTGAGTGAATTCTCTATAAAATGAAGATTTTTAAATCTAATATATATATACACACACATACATGTGTAGTAAATATTTTTACAAGTATGCTGCCTTTTATTTTTTCTCATATGCAGGGTGGTTTAATTTTTGTTTTACTAAATTGCCCTTCAGAATGCTTGCTTCTGACATTCTTAGAAAGGTTTTGTCAACATAAAAATGTATCTCTATAAATAGGCATATATGTTTTCTTCTGTTATTTTTATCATTTTGTACATTAAACACTTTTAATCTATATTCCATCAGGAACTTATTTTCTGGCATAAAAATCTAGTTTTCTCCAAAAAGCAGGCATTTCACTTAGGAAACTAATTATTTTCCTACTAGTATAAAGTGTGACCATTACCAAGTTCTAAATTCTTACATATGTTTGGGTGTTTCTGGATTTTCTATTCCATCGTATTAATTTACCTGTCTTTTCAGCTGTTAGCAAACAATTTGTGATTTTTTTTTTTTTTTTTTTTTTTAGGGAGACAGAGTTTCTCTGTCACCTAGGCTGAATTGCAGTGGTGAGATCTCGGCTCACTACAATCTTCACCTACCGGGTTCAAACCACTCTTGTGCCTCAACCTCCCCAGTAACTGGGATTACAGGTCCCCGACATCATGCCTGGCTAATTTTTGTGATTTTGTAAGAGACGGTGTTTCACCTTATTGGCCAGGCTGTTCTTGAACTCCTGACCTCAGGTGATCCACCCGCCTCAGCCGCCCAAAGTGCTGGGATTACAGGCGTAAGCCACCACCCCCGGCCCATCTTGTGCAAGTTAATAGCACATTTTGGTATCTAGAAGGGCAAGACTTTTCTACTCCATTACAAAATATTTAAAATGTCATCACAATAGTAAAAGCCTGTGTAATTCAAAAAATGTTAAAACATTGATAACTTTATTTGGTTTATGTAAAATTGATAAAGAACCCGCATCTTAAGAAAAATCAGTCTTCTTAAGTTCAAGAACATAAACCATCTTCCCACCTCAAAGTTTCCTTCTAAGGTCCCTCAGCAAATAACATATTTACATAGACATTCATTGATATCAAAATGGATATTGGACTTTATCCAAAGAATATTTAGCCAAGAAGTACATATATTATGGGAATTATTTCATTACGCACCATTTCATAATGTAGCTAACATTATCTTTTAAAGCCTGTATATTAAAAGTAAAACCCTGTATGTACTTAATTTTGTGAGTTAAATCATTAAAATTCTCTACACAGTGCTCTGTGAGAGGAAGTAGGAGTGAAGGAGACAGCAGCTAAAGTTTGGGGTTGATTTTAAGGTGGCCTGGGCCTTCCACCCAGCAGGGCGCCCCCATCCCAGGCCTGGAGGCCTGCCCGGTAAGAAGGCCTAGACCCCGGGGCCCAGGGTGGCCGCCCTGCCGCCAGCCATTCCTCCACCTGCTCCCTTCCTCCCCAGGCCCCCCAGCCCCCGACTCTGAAGGGGCGACCCTCCCGCAGCCAGCATCTCCTTCTGCAGCCCCGGCTCAAGCAGGGCCTGGTACCTCTTCTTGGCGTCTTTTACATTAAGGTTGATCGTCTTCTTCTTCACTGTCATCTTCTGTAGCTTTGAGACTTGGCCCTGGGAGGCAGCTTTATGGATCTCTCTAAGATCCCCATAGTGGATCATGTAGGAATCGTTGTTGGTGTACACTAGCTGGCTGAAGGGGCTCGGGCGCTCCTGGCCCGTGGGCAAGTCCTTGACAGGGGTGGGATGCATCCCCTCCATGGCTGTGGCAACCTGTTAAAGAGAGCCCGCGCCTCCGGATCGCCCTTCCCCAACCCCCTCCGTTGGCCCTCGCTTCCCGCTAGCCCTTCCCCAGCCACCACCCTCCCCCTCCCACCGAGATCGCCCTCGCCCTTCTTCAGTCCACGCACTGCCTGGAAACCCGTAAAAAGTTCTGTTTTCGCCAAGCTCTTGCACACTCAGGCCTCTCTCAGCAGAAACGCGCAGAGCAGAGCCGTTAGCCAGCAGCGCATGCGCAGCTCAGCAGGCTGAGTAGACACGAGCCCTGGCCACGTTCCCCAGGCATCGCGCGCAGGTGGCAACTGCCGCTGAGGCGCTTCCGTGTTGGCGGGCCTCCCTGGAACGGAACATGGGGGGCGCCATGCCACACACGGCCCGCTGGACATAGCCACTCCCGGCCCCTCCTCGACCTGCGATCCAGCAGCTGGACCCTGGCACTGGGCACGGTGCAGCCTCTGGGGTGGCACTGAGGGTCGGTTCCCGCCCTCCTGCAGCCAGGGACCCACCTCCTGACTTAGGCGCCCCAGGGGCTTCTGGCCCAAGGATCCGCGCTGCTGGGGATGCTGACAGTGTCAGGGTTGCAGCCTCTGCTGCTGCGTGCCATGTTCAGGTGGGAGCTGTACCTGAGTCCACGATGGAGGTTAATTTTGTATTTTTTTTTAGGAAAGACGGGGTTTCTCCATGTTGGTTAGGTGGGTCTGGAACTCCTAGGCTCAGGCAATCTGCCCAGGATCGCAAAGTCCTGATCCCAGGAGAGATTGCCTGAGCCTAGGAGTTCCAGAACTGCCTGACCAACATGGAGAAATCTCGTCTCTACTAAAAAAAAATACAAAATAAGCCGGGCATGGTGGCACATTCCTGTAATCCCAGCTACTAGGGAGGCTGAAGCAGGAAAATAGCTTGGACCCAGAAGGCGGAGGTTGCAGTGAGCCGCCCGTGGAACATGGGGGGCGCCATGCCACACGGTCCGCTTGACATAGCCACTCCCGGCCCCTCCTCGACCTGCGATCCAGCAGCTGGACCCTGGCACTGGGCACGGTGCAGCCTCTGGGGTGGCACTGAGGGTCGGTTCCCTCCCTCCTGCAGCCGGCGACCCACCTCCTGACTTAGGCGCCGCGGGGGCTTCAGGCCCAAGGATCCGCGCTGCTGGTGACGCTGACAGGGACGGAGGACCAGCCACCACACCAGGCCGATGTATTGCTTTCTGATGAATAAATCGACTGGGTGCCAATTTATCATCAGAAAATATGGAGTACTTCACTAAACCACCTCCCAAACTTCTCCTCTGGGTGCTCTGCATTGGTTACTGTTTTTTTGTTTGTTTGTTTGTTTGTTTGTGAGACGGAGTCTCGCTCTGTTGCCTGGACTGGAGTGCAGGGGCACAATCTCGGCTAACTGCAACCTCTGCCTCCCGGGTTCGAGCAATTCTACTGCCTCAGCCTCCCAAGTAGCTGGGATTACAGGTGTGTGCCACCACGCCCAACTAATTTTTGTATTTTAATATAGACGGGGTTTCATCATGTTGGTCAGGCTGGTCTTGATCCTGATCTCATGATCCACCTGCCTCAGCCTCCCAAAGTGCTGGGACTGCAAGACAAGAATAAACCACCGTGCCCTGCTGTAATTTTTTTTTTTTTTTTTTTTTTTTTTTTTGGAGGCAGAGTTTCGCTCTGTCGCCCAGGTTGGAGTGCAGTGGCGCAATCTCTGCTCGCTGCAAGCTCCGCGTCCTGGGTTCACGTCATTCTCCTGCCTCAACCTCCAGAGTAGCTGGGAGTACAGGTGCCTGCCAGCACGACTGGCAAATTTTTTTTTTTGTATTTTTAGTAGAGACAGGGTTTCACCATGTTAGCCAGGATGGTCTCTATCTCCTGATGTGATCCGCCAGCCTCAGCCTCCCAAAGTGCTGGCATTACAGGCTTGAGCCATCCAATTTCTTTGTCCTTTTCTTTTTTTTTTTTTTTTTTTTTTTTTCCTTGAGATGAATTTCGCTCTCGTCGCCCAGGCTACAAGGCAATGGTGTGATGGGCTCACTGAAACCTCCGCCTCCCAGGTTCAAGCGATTCTCCTGCCTCAGCCTCCTGAGTAGCTAGGATTACAGGCATGTGCCATGACGCCAGCTAATTTTGTATATACATATATTTTTTTTTTTTTAGTAGAGACAGGGTTTCTCCATGTTGGTCAGGCTGGTTTCAAACTCCCAATCTCAGGTGATTCATCTGCCTTGGCCTCTGAAAATGCTGGGATTACAGGCATGAGTCACCATGCCTGGCCAATTACTTCGCAATTTAAGTAACATAAATGCTGGCTGGGCACGGTGACTCTGGCCTGTACTCCCAGCACTTGGAGAGGCCGAGCCCAGTGGATCACCTGAGGTCGAGGTCGAGACCAGCCTGGCCAACATGGAGTGAAACCCCATCTCTACTAAACATACAAAAATTAGCTTGTGGCCTGGCGCGGTGGCGTAATCCCAGCACTTTGGGAGGCCGAGGCGGGCAGATCACCTGAAGTCAGGAGTTGGAGACCAGCCTGGCCAACATGGCAAAACCCTGTCTATACCAAAAATAGCCCGGCGTGGTGCTGCCTACCTGCAATCTCAGCTACTAGGGAGACTGAGGCAGGGAGAATCACTTGAACCTGGGAGGCAGGGATTGTAGTGAGTGGAGATCAAGCCATTGCACTCCAGACTGGGCAACAGAACAAGACACCGTCTCAAAAACAAAGTCTAACTAAAAATAAAAATAAAAAATAAAAAGTCTAACAAATTGTAGAGACTACATTTCATTAACTTGCAGTGTTTTTTTTTTTTGTTGTTGTTAGTTTACACTAAAATTTAATTATTTATTTCAGAATAGGCTAGAAAGGTATAATGTGCTCTCTTTTCCATTGGAGATGAAAAATAGGAATGATTATTCTTGGCTATTCAGGAGTCCTTGAAGGTCCTTGGATCTTCACAAAGAAACTCACAATTTCTGTTCTTCTGACTTTTATCCCTAGTGAAATTGATTCTTACCAATTAAGCGTCAGTAAAATGACCAAAATAACTACAATGTGAAGAAGGGTTAATAACTAAAAACATATTCAAATATACATGGCCACCACTAAGACCTTGATCAATAAAAGGACAAAGAAAATGAATGCACTTTTAACACATACATGTATACATGGGACTGTATTCTTTTCACTAGTAGCGATTAAAGAAATGCTAATATAAAAAAGAGTAAATGAACCATCCTACACTATTAAAGGGGCATAAGAAAGGAACACCGATGGTCCAGTTAATAATACTACCAAAAAGGCATACTAATATTTTTCTGGGGGGCATTATAAATTAGCATAGTGCTTTCTGGAGGAAATCTGCCAATATGTTTTTAAAAATAAAAGGATTTAATTCTCTTTGATCTACTGGCTTATGCTTTGGAATTTATTCTAAGGAAATTGCTCAAATGAACAAAAGTATACATAAATGAAATTGTTGCATCATTATTTTCAATAGGGAGAAATTAGAAATTACTTAAATTCATCATAGAAACATGGATAATTGATAGACTATCAACTTATCAACTTAGAAACATATTGTATTCTTGGCCAGGTGTGGTGGCTCGTGCCTGTAATCCCATCACTCTGGGAAGTGGAGATGGGTGGATCACTTGAGGTCAGTAGTTCTAGACCAGCCTAGCCAACATGATGAAACCGGTCTCTACTAAAAATATAAAAAATAGCTGGGCGTGGTGCACGCGCCTGTAGTCCCAGCTACTTAGTAGGCTGAGGCAGGAGAATTGCTTGAACCTGGGAGCTGGAGGTTGCACTGAGCCGAGATTGCGCCACTGCACTCTAGCCTGGAGGGCAAAGCGAGAGCCCATCTCATAAAAAAAAAGAAACATATTATATTCTCTCTTAGAAAGGGTAGATGAATGGAAAAGTATTAATAATGAAAATAACCAAAAATTGGACTTATAAACTATGGAATTATAACTATTTGTATTTGAAAATATATGGAGATCTATAATTCTTCATATGGAATTACAAAATTCAACATTTATGAATACCTAAACATAAGTTTGGTAAAATCCGATCTATGCTGATGTAGAGATATTTATAGTCTTATTTTTTTAGACTGAGTTTTTGTTCTGTTGCCCAGGCTGGAGTGCAATGGCACAATCTTGGCTCAGTGCAACCTCCACCTCTTGGGGTCATGCAATTCTCTTGCTTCAGCCTCCTGTGTAGCTGGGATTAAGGCTCCTGCCACCACACTCAGCTAATTGTTAATAGAGTCAAAGTTTCACCATGTTGGCCAGGCAGTTCTCGAATTCCTGACCTCAGGTGATCCACCCACCTCAACCTCCCAAAGTGCTAGGATTACAGGTGTGAGCCACCGCACCCAGGCAGGGGTAGTCTTTACTGATCCCAGTTCATGTGATTATTCATATGATTTGCCACTAGGGATATTCCATAATATGCAGTATATTTACCACATGACCTTTCTAAAATCTAAATATCTTTGAATTGTGATTTCAAAGAAATCTGACTTTGAAATCTTAGTGTGAAATCTGATCATAACGATTTCAGATAAGCTATTGGAAAATATTACAAATGACAAAAATTGTGCACTAAGATTAAATTGTTGATTAATTTAAGTCACCTTGCAGCCGAGTGTGGTGGTTCATACCTGTAATCCCAGCACTTTGGGAGGCTGAGGCAGGTGGATCACGAGGTCAGGAAATCAAGACCATCCTGGCCAACATGGTGAAACCCCATGTGTACTAAAAACACAAATATTAGCTGGGCGTGGTGACACAGGCCTGTAGTCCCAGCTACTCGGGAGGCTAAGGCAGGAGAATCGCTTGAACCCAGGAGGCAGAAGTTGCAGCGAGCCGAGATCGCACCACTGCACTCCAGCCTGGTGACAGAGCAAGACTCCGTCTCAAAATAAATAAATAACTTCGTATATCATAAGGGTTTAATTTAAAAAAAAATGTTTTTTGTAAAATATCGTATATGTATATTAGTATTATTAGTTCTTATAACTTCATCAATGTGAGGCATAAATAAAATTTGTTAAGTTAAAATTTTCATTATACATTCATTCATTCATTCATTCATTTTGAGACAGAGTTTCGCTCTATCATCCAGGCTGGAGTACAGTGGCATGATCTCAGCTCACTGAAATCTCTGCCTCCCAGGCTCAAGCGATTCTCGTGTCTCAGACTTCCAAGTAGCTGGGACTATAGGCGTGTGCCACCATGCCCGGCTAATTATTAAAAGTCCTATATCATATAAGAACATTAGAGTTCTGGGATTATTTTTTGTTTATTTAAGAGACAGGATCTCACTGTATCACCCAGGCTGGGGTTCAGTGATATGATCATAGCTCACTGTAGCCTTGAACTCCTGGGAAAAGCAATTCTCCCACCTCAGCCACCCCAGTGGCTAGGACTAAGGTGCTTGCCACAACGCCCTGCTAGTTTTTAAATTTTCTGTAGAGATAGGTCTCACTATGTTACCCAGTCTGGTTTCAAACTCCTGGGCTCAAGAGATCCTCCCAACTTGGCTTCCCAAAGTGCTAGGATTACAGGTGTGAGCCACCATGCCAGGATAAGAACATGAGATTTCTCTTACCATCTGTTTATATCTAAGTGGAATAGTATAGTATTATGTGTCAGTGTTGAATTATTTTAAAGTATTATGTACTGAAACATGCTAATAATCTGGGTCAGTTTCTATCTTGACCTAGGCTTAAACATATTAGCTAACAAGAGGGGCCCAAAATATTGATTACACACCATCTCCTTATTTATTTTTTTGAGACAGAGTTTTGATCTGTCATCAAGGTTGGAATGAAGTAGCATGATCTTGGCTCACTGCAACTTCCGCTTCCCCTGTTCAAGTGATTCTCCTGCCTCAGCCTCCTGAGTAGCTGGGATTACAGGCATCCACCACAACAACCAGCTAATTTTTATATTTTTAGTAGAGATAGAGTTTCACCATGTTGGCCAGGCTGGTCTCGAACTTCTGACCTCAAGCGATCCGCCCACTTTGGCCTCCCAAAGAGCTGTCATTACAGGCATGAGCCAATGCGCCCAGCCACCATCTCCTTTCATTAAAAATTTGTGAGCTGAAAATAATTCGAAGACAGTTATTTTCATATAGAGTCATTTAATCAAATAGGGATTAATATTAGTGACTAATATTAATACTTATTTTATCTAAAATTATGTCTAACTGATTTTTCTAAATTCTCTGACTTGCTAATAACGTTAAACATTAGGTTTAATACATATAATTAGGTCTCTGTGGATGCACTATGTAAATAAAATTGTTTTTAACATTTTGTAAGGTCTGCTGCTTTACACGTCTTATTATCTTTGTTCCATTTTGATACCAAAATTTTAACTGTGATAATTAGGCTGGAGACAGCAAATTGAGGTATGTTTATATAATCACTCTCAAGGATCTCAAGGGTCACTTTCTGGTTGCACTATGAAAATTGTCAAAGGATTCAAGTATATATCCCTGATAATAGCTCTTGATAAATCATATAAATCTATATGATAGATACAGTTTAAGATTTAGATCTAGATAAATTCAGCAACTCTGTAATTTATCAAAGGGTTTTGGTTAAAATTTAAGACATTCCTCAATATAGAATTAGTTCTAAAAAATTTGTTGCAATGAAGAATGTTAATAACTTACCTTTGTGTTTTCTCTGAATACTGAACAATTCAAGATAGACATAGAAGTAAAGCATAATGAAATAAACATGTGAGCTTTCTAGTTCACAGGGTTGTTGGCGCAGTGCTTAGCAACAGGGATTTTCCTACACTACACTCCATTACAGGACACCTTTACCTACTCAGTCACATATAGAACAGAAACTTTATTGATTTACAGCATAGCAGAGGCAGAACAGAATTCATTTTCACTTCAGGCTGGGACATCCTAAAGAGAAAAAACATGGAATGGGTGATATGAGCTACCCTAGTTTATTCCTTTCTTCTAGTATATCCAATCACCTCCATTTGAGGAACTACTGAACACAGGCACAGGAGCAGTGCTCTAAATGACATTAGATGTCCTTCAATATCTTTGTCAGTCTAAATTCAAAGCAAATATTTTAACTCAAGTAAAAAGACTAGAAAAGAAAGCTAACTCATATGGGGATGCAGAATTTTTTGTTTTTGTTGTTTTAAAATCTCTTGGTTTTGGCCACAGACACTCTGAGCTAGAAGAAAATATTTAGAAGATTCTGTATTGAATAAGGGAATTACTCCCAGATGGCAGTGGTGTAAATCTACTATGAAAACAACTACACACACACACACACACACACACACACACACACACACACACACACGTATGTATGTATGTATATGTGTATATATGTGTGTATAAAAACATATATATAAACATAAACAAATAAATATAAACATATATAAAATATGTTTTTAGAAAATGTCTGGAATCTTTTTAGAGTCTAGAGTCCTTCTTGATGGCCTTAATTTATAAAAATAGCCTCAAATTATTTTATTTAATTAAAAACTGTAAGAGATTAACATTTTTCTCCTCATAAGGTCCAATCAAGTATTTTTCTTTTGAATGAAGAAAAAAATAATACATTGTCTGTAATAAAGTAACTCTTTGATTTAGTAGTTAGCAGTGAACAGTTGATACAGTTTGGATGTTTTATCCCCTCCAAATCTCATATTAAAATGTGACCTGTATTGCTGGATGTGGGGCCTTGTGGGAGGTATTAGGTCACAGGAGCAAATCCCTCATGAATGGCTTGATTCCCTCCCTTGGGTAATGAGTGGTAAAGAGTTTGCAGGAGATCTAGTTGTTTAAAAGAGTGTGGCACCTTCCCTTTCTCTCTTGCTCCCTCTCTTGCCCAATGACATGCTGGCTCCCCTTCAAATTCTGCCATGACTGTAATCTTACTGAGGCCTTCACCACAAGCAGATGCTGGCACTATGCATTGTGTACAATCTGCAGAACCAATGGCCAAATAAATCTGTTTTCTCTATAAATGACCCAGTATTAGGTATTTCTTTTACAACAACACAAACACACTAACACACTGGTGAAAATCAACTTAAATACTTAAATACAGGTAATAACATAAATTTAAAATGCAAACTAAGAGTTGTAAAATTTATATTTCCCCTTCAAAAATTAGCATTCTAAATTCTCTCCTTACAATTTGTTTTACTTTATATACTTCCAACTTTCTATGCTCAGGTTTTCAGAAGACATTGAATAACATCACATCATTAGAGAGAAGAAAAGGAAAAATTGCGAAAATTAAACATACAATGTATTGAATTAATATAGATTTGTTGAACAATTTTTGTTAATGGAGTTTATATTTTTAAGTATAAATATATTTCTACATATCTTTAAACAAAGGTTTTTAAAAAAAATCCTATATTTTTAAAATATAGGATATTTGCAGCAAGTGGTCCCAAGGATCCCAATTATTAAACAAAACACAAACATAAATTGATTTCAGTATATCAAATATGCCTTAATAATTATTTTAGGTAGCTATAAAAAGTAGAGTTACAAGATTGAGAGGCATTTTGACTTCTGGGAAGACTTTAAAAACATGAAGCTACATTTTCCACCACCATCAAAGATTTACGTGTAAGAGATTTGTCTTCATTTTGTTTAAATTAGAGCAAACAATTTGCCCATGGGCATCAAAACTTAGAATGAGTTTCACATCACAACACAGTTTATATTCTCTGAGGAAAAATGAAAGGAAACTAAAGGATTTTATTTTTCAGACATCAAATCACAAAACTAAACAGTTAGTCTAATTTTCTTTGGGTTCTCAGTGGTACATTTATGTCTTCAGGGTTTAAAAAACCACACTTTTGGCTGGCACTGTGGCCCACGCCTGTAATACCAGCACTTTGGAAGGCCAAGGCAGGCAGATCACCAGACCAGGAGATGACGACCATCCTGGCTAACATGGTGAAACCCTGTCTCTACCAAAGATACAAGACAAACAATTCACTGGGCATGGTAGCAGGCACCTGTACTCCCAGCTACTCGGGAGGCTGCAGCAGGAGAATGGCTAGAACTCGGGAGGTGGAGTTTGCAGTGAGCCAAGATCACGCCACAACACTCCAGCCAGGGCAATTTTTCTTAAAATCTGGAGGTCTAAAACTTTGCTAAAATAAACGTTTAGCGAGAAACAAGTTCACATGCGTTGGTTGCTGAAATAAACTGCTAAAGGGAATGCACTAAAATGTCGAACACAATTATACAAAGCAAATACTCATCGAACATGCCAGATGTTTCCTAAATTTAAATTCCTAAATGGACATCGTGGAAGAATCATTTTAGTTTTAAATTCTATAATAAGCAAAATAACTTTCTTATACAGAAACATTTGTTCCTTTGTGTATAAACCAAACTAAATATCATATATAAGTTATACATAAGATATGAATCATGTATAATGCAACTTATCAAACATATTTTAGATGAACATGTCAGTTTTTATATTATCAACATAGAACTGTTTTAAGATAAATCATTTCTTCATTTTTCATCTCAATTTGTAAGAGATGACATAAGTTACATGACTCAGCGAATCTACACTGAAAGCACTGGATAAGTGAATTAATTCACTGGATAAGTGAATTACAATTTTTGCTCAAATATGGAAAAAATCTGACTGATTATAATCAAAATCATCAACGGTCAGTTACTTTTCCTGCAAGCTCTTTACTTAATATAAAATCTAGACATTAAGAAACTAATTTATCCTCTTAAGTGCTATAAACATTTTCTTGCATTTCATTATTTCTTTAGTTGTCAATTTTGATAGTGTTTGACTAGAAGTCGAGAATAGGAAATCCACTAACATATCCACCTTGGGTGGGCCAGTTAATTACTTTCTCATTGTCTTGGTTTTCTTTCTTGAAAAGTGAAGAATTGTTTTCTTCATAATTGTCTCATAATGGTTTTCTGAAAACGTAAAACATTGGAAACACTGCCTGGCATTGAGGAAATTATTAGTTTTTAGTATTAGTATCGATTCACATTTTTCCTACTTAAAATTAGATAATGACTCCTCATTTTCTGCATGATTTTATAGCATGAATTTAGATACAAATCGACATATTTGAGTATCTAGTAGATGCTCAGTAGTATACATTGAATAAAATCATGCATTATTCCTCACAATCTTCATAAGACAAGTAACTATCATCTTTTCCAAATGGACATGAAAGTTTCATGACAGAGAGATTCCATAACTAGATTTGTTGCCCAGCTTACCTGTAGTAGATCCAGGACTTCAAGACAGGCAGGCTCTTAACTTCTACACTTGATTAACCTATATGGCCTGCCTTTGCTCATGCTTTGCCATGTTTGTCTAGTTCTCCGGTTCTTTCACTAGATTTTAGTTTCTTGAAGGCAAGTTTACCTCTATAGAACCTACCTCAGTCACTTACCAGGTACCGGGAAAGTAAATATTCAATGTTTGCTAAATTAAATAGCAAGTTACAACTGGGAAAATCTGACAAAGTAGAAAGACTTTGAAGCTAGTTAGACATAAGTCAAAATCATACTTTGGAGATTTGTTATATTCTGCTCAAAATATTACTTAACCTCTTTCAGCCTCACCTTCCTCTTCTACACCATGAGACTGATATTACCTCCTATGAAGATTATGCACAATAGATAGGATTCATGTATTATGTTTATTTTCATGTCATGTAATTCGAATACATTTTGTTCCATTTGCCCTGCGTTCTAAGTCAAAGGCTGGGAAACTTTTTCTGTGAAAAGCCAGATAGCAGGCCAGGCGCGGTGGCTCACGCCTGTAATGCCAGCACTTTGGGAGACCAAGCCAGGTGGATCAGGAGATCAAGAGTTTGAGACCAACCTGGCCAACATGGTGAAACTCCTTTTCTACTAAAAATACAAAAATTAGCCGGGCATGGTGGCTGGTGCCTGTAATCCCAGCTACTCTGGAGGCTGAGGCAGGAGAACTGCTTGAATCCAGGAGGCGGAGTTTGCAGTGAGCCGAGATCACATCACTACACTCCAGCCTTGGTAACAAAGCAAGACTCCATCACGAGGGAAGAAAGAAAAAAAAAAAAAAAAAAAACCCAGATAGCAAATATTTTAGCCTTTACAGACCATACAATTTCTGTTGCAGTGATTCAGCCCTGCTGTTGTAGTGTGAAAGTAGCTATAAACAATACATAAATAAGTAGATATGGCTGTGTTCCAACAGACCTTCTCAAAAATGCTGCATGCCTGATTTTGCCTGGGGGCCATAGTTTGCAAACCCCCTGTTCTAAAGCATGACACCTGGAGTCACTAGCTAAAAGAAATTCTCTTCTAAAACTACTGGATTAAACATTTTAATATTGTTTATCATATATTTATCCCTGGACACTGATTTCTTGGGTTGTAATTATAAATACTAATTATAGAAACGGGACAATTACAATTATCTTTGCAAAGAGTTTTACATACTCAAAATGTGCATCCAATTCAGCCTTACATGTCAGGTGCTGAGCAGCACTTTAAAGATGTTGACCAGTATGAGCAGAATGGTTCATATTGAGTCCTTTTAAAATAGCCTCATGAGGGCAAGATGTTGACTTCTGGAGCTGAACCAGCCTAACCTGCCTTTCTTGTTCTTGTTTCTGTGTGCTGCTACCTCACGTGACTTGTCTATGTCCCGAATTTAAATCTTGTTTCCAATACTCCTATAATCCTCTCTTTACCTGACTTGGTATTGTTCATCTCAATATCTTGTTACTGACCTTGGCTTGACTGTTGTTTCTCTAGTCATTGAGTCCTAGATATCCCAAGGCGTTTATCATAAATAGCTACCGCCTGTCCAGCATATTTTGTCACTTAGCAAGCTTGACAGCACTACTCCTGGGCTGTGAATTCCTTTTAGATCCTTATTCATTTTAGGGTTAATTGAACTCCTTTGCCTTGTGTATAAGGCTCTGTGGGACTTGGCTCTAGTCATATTCTCAAAACTCCAAAATATAGTCAGGCCCCTTTCACATGCCTTGTTGTTTCACACTTCTGTGCCTGCTCTTCTCTCTGTGACACACTTTCCTTGTTTGGGTATTTGGCAAACTTCTACTAATCCTTCAAACTCGGGGATGGTTGAATCTTGATTCTTCCCCATAAAGCTTTCCCTTTCCAACTAATATCACCTCTGTACTCTGATCCCTAATCTCAGCAGCAATCAGCCCCAGGAAACCAAACCAAAAGCTCTGCAGCAATTGACCCAGAACAGATAGGATTTGTTCAATGACTACAGCTTCCCTTATTTTTGCTTCCACCTCAGGACCAACCAGACAAAGCCAATAAGCTCCCCAAACCAATTACAGGGGATGCCCTCCTTCTAGTTAGCACAACTGCAGCTTCTTCATGCCAACCACCTCAAATCAAAGCATACTTGAACCCTTCTCTTCTGTTCACTATGATGTTTTCCACTGCCCTGCCTACCTATGAGTTTCTACCTATGAGTTTCTAGCTAACACAGTGATGATGGATGATTCCGTTACTTTAGAAAGCTCTGATAAAATAAGTGACTAAACAAGCTCTGCCTCATCTCATGTAGGTGACTTCTTTTATTCCCACAATCCCTAGCACCGAACATCATTAATATGTTAAATCTGCCCACACTGATGGGAAGAACATCAGGATAGGCAGTCAGACTAAGTCTAGAAGTGTTCTGTGGTGAAGCCCTTCTCTAAAACTTTCAGTACACTTAACCTAGGGACCAATCAGATCACAGCTCTGGTAGGATGTCTCATGAGCTAGATGGGAGCAGTGGACCAATGGAAATGTATATGCAGAAAAGCAAAGAATAAGAGATATAGAGAAGAGAGCTGCAAAGTTACTAGGAAAGTCTTAAACATCCCTCTACTTTTGCTATTATCATTGGCCTTCTGATCTGCAAGGATGAATCAACTTATATAAAGGGCCTAGAGTGGGACAGATGTTTTAATGTTTTTTAAATCAAAGAATAAACCTTCAAACATGAAAAGAATATGCATATTTGCAAATACTCTCATCTGGCTTTTTTTGTTTATTCTGCAATACAAAGTAATTTCTCTTTAAGTTCTCTGTAATATATTTTATAAGACAATAAGAAGGAATCTTAATCTATTTTACACATAGAAGGCAAACAGAAAAGACTGATCATGACATGAGGAATAGGTGTGCCTCCAGGAGCATTAGATCCAGCCATCAGTGCACACCAGTACACCTCTGATACCTGAAATTAATCTCAGCAGTGGGAAAGCTTAGTCATGCAGGCTGTGCTTCCTGCTGAAAGTAAAACCATCAAACTCAACACACATGCAGGAGGTTGCCTTTGAATCTTAAGGACTATTATCATTATTTACCATAACTATGCCATAAGAATATTGCCTCTCTCATTTATTGCATTGAAAAACCTTAACAGTTTTCCTCATTTCTATTGTATAATTAAATATCAAATGTATTTATTTTGGCAGTGTATCGTATTAGGGAATGTGCTATGGAGCTGGAAAACATGAGTTAAAATCCTCGTTCTAACCCTCAGATAAAGGACATGGTTTATCAAACCTTTAGTTTACTAATCTGTATAATGGGTATATGAACATCAGTATCTTGGGGAACATTGTGAAAATAATATTAGATAATATGTGAAAAATATTTAGTGTAGTATAAGATAAATAATAGGATTATTTTATTACTATATACTCTGTGCATATGACTATACATATATGAGCATATATACATTTACTAGCTATACATGATATATATTTTAACATTTAGATTGGGCTTCTTCAAATTAATAGTTATGCTGTAAGATGTTCGAGTATCTACATACCACATACAACATATCAGATGTAGTAAATTAAACTATGAATGTGTGTGTGGCAATACATTTTAAAACCATGATACCATTAAGCAGTAAGGATGTTTGGCAGACAATTGGGCCCACTCACTACCAAAGTAACCACTCTGCACACCAGCTTCACAGCACAGACAATTCACACTTCTTTCTACTTCAGGGAAATAAAACCTATTACTGTTCTCTATGCTTTTTTATGTCACTATTGAATACTCAAATATGTAATTATTGGGTCCATGGATAGTAATGACTCATGATTTATTTTATATTGCATGCATCCTTGCCTCCTTCCTTTTCCTGAGGTTCTGACAGCTTGATTACCGTGTCTTCAATGCTTCCTCTCAGAACTAATTCAAATTTCACCTCTGCCACAAATACATTTCTTTATTCACTCTTTCCTCTGTGTTACCATGGCATGTGCTTGTCCCTATGAAGGAGGATGAAACATCGACTTACATTTTGTTCATTATTCTCTCACCGAGTGGATTGTGAGTTCTCTGAGGACAAGAGATGATGCTTTCTGTGGCTTTGTAGAACAGTGACAGCAAGTCACTTTATTCATTTATTCAGCACGTTTGTTTGGTAGAAGTTCATTAAGTATCTACAACATGATAGGTGCTATGCTATTAATATGGGTTTCGCCAGCAAATAAGACAAGGCCCCTGCATATTTCCAGTTGAGCCAGGAAGGTAAGCATTGGATAGGTAACTGCAGGCATGATGAGGAGTAGGGAAAAAGCAGTCTGAAGCTGAAGGGAAGGCAGAGTTGATGTTGCTAGGTGATGTTGGGAAGAGGTGTTCCAATCAGGAGGAATAGCATCTAGGCAGAATTAGTATTGTTGGAGCCAAGGGCTGAGCAAAGTATAATCGGGCTGGAGTTTGGGAAACCAGGGGGTCAGCGGTACAGAGTAGACCTGAAGAGAGAATGTATCCAGATTTCTCTTGGACTTGTAGATTATTTTGCACAGTTTTAAATGTTAGAAGAAGGCATTGAATGGTTTCAAACAAAGGATTCACATGATCAGATTTGTAGTTTAAAAAGACATTTACGTGTTGTATAGATTGGATCTGGGGATAAAGGGTTTCTTGAGAGACAAGTCAGAAAACCAGTTAAAACATCCAAGTAACATGTGATGGTGGCTCAGATCAGGATTGTGTCAGAAGCAATAGAGAGGAAGAGGCAGCTTCAAAATTTATTTAATGAGTAAAATGAACAGATTGTTGTCTTCATTTGCTATGGGAGGTTGTAAGGGGTAGAAAGGAATCAACAATAAAACTTGTCTTTGAATTTGAGCAACTCTATCCTGACCCAAAATTAATCTTTAAGTCTAGGCCAGATCCTGGCATTCCTATGATTACAGCTCTCCAAAGGCTCTCCTTGTTTTGAGGGAAAAGTGCAGTTCCTTTGCATAGAAGGTAGACCACAATCAGAACTCAGCCTCAATGTAGAATTTTGTCCTTTTTATTTCACCAGTGCCAAATTCTGTGAAGTTTCCCAAACATGCTACATGACTTATGCCTTCAGTATCTGCCCATAATTTTCTCTTTCCCAAACTTACACTTTTTCATATAAACTCCTGGAAATTCCAAAATTCCTTCAAAACTCTCATTGGGTAACATTGCTTAAGGCTTCTGTTAGCTTATTCCTTTCTATTATTTTATCTTTTTTTTTTGTATACGTTTATTTTATACTTATTACCTTTCATTAGAATATTGTGGTTGTTGCTGTTTTTGCTTATGTATTTTTACCACAGATACTTTAATATTTTGACTTCAGCAGATTTGAAAATTTGCTTTATTCTTTCCAGGCCTAGATGAAATTAAATCTTAGAGTATAGAAAACTGAAACTAGAAAATTTTATACTTTTCCTTTTGGAGAGCCAAAGTTGCAAACACACACACACACACACACACGTACACACACACACACAGAGAGAGAGAGAGATTTTCTTTCAAAATTCTAGCCTGAAGTAATCAACCTAGAAACAGAAAAAATAGAAAGAAAAAAATAAGAAAATCCTATATTAAGTTCAAGTCACTGTGCTACATCTCATTACTCAAATTATCTCATTTTATCTTTAGAATGATCCTGTGAGGCTAGTTACACTAGTTCTGTGCAATACTCAGTCTCTACCTTTCGGAAACCCTAGGGATAAATTTAAGAACCTTTGCAGTGGTGTTCACAAGAAACTGAAAGACATGGTTATTTTCCCCAGTGCAGACCCCAAATGACTTCTTCCTTGTTTGATATTCTACATTATAGGGAATGACATCATTAAGCTGGCACTCGGTTTATGCTGGGTAAAGGGGGAACCATGTCAGAGATAAATTAGATTGTTGTCCTGTCACAATAAAGATCTCATCTTTCATTGTAAAGTCTCCAAATTATTTCTGAAGCATCAGGGAAATGTACACAATGACAATAAACAAAAGGACAGCAAGAAAAATTCTTGGAATTCTCAGAGCCAGTTCTCAATGATCCTCTGCTCGCACAATGACAAATGTTCAAGACTTCCTAGAGTATTATTTATCCATAATGTTTTGGGGTTTTTTTGGACGTTTTGGACTTAGGAATTATGACTTATTTGTCACTTCTGGAGAAAGACCTACCTTTCAGGCGCCCATTTTCTTCATTTACATTATTAAATATAACAATACCAATTGGAAAGTATGATTGAGAAGCTTAAATGAGTTTAGGAATATAAAACTCTAGCATAATGCATGACACAATCAATTATTTTTATTTATTTATTTAATGTTGGATTATTTCGAGTCTGAATTTTAAAAAGACTCTTGATATGCATACACATAACTAAGTAAAAAAAAAAGTATGCTAATTTTCACTACACTTTGGATAGAATTGGCTGCTAAACTGCAGCATTAACCTTTCACAGGATGTGCTAGATTTATGGAGAAAGACCATCAGCAGCAGAGGCCATATCAGCAATAAATGACTTCTTGGCCATGAACAAGCTAACTCAGTTTAGCTCAAATCCTAATAAAAAGTGTTTTTCCTTTTTTTCCCCCCAAGCAAGTTTTTATGGAAAATTAGTAGCTGGAGAATATGACCAACAAAATCAGGTTTGTTATAAATGCTTTATAGTGAAATGTTCCTTACTTGAAGAAAATAAAAATGCCAAGAAAAAATATATATGACATTTATAACCCTTTCACTTCAAAATGCATGAGAATTCTATATGGAAACATTAAAAGAACATGCTAATTCACCCTCTAAAGAACAAAGGAAAACCAGAATAAAAGGACAATGGCCTCAGGCTGAGCAATAAGAAAAGTTAACAGTGACCTGAATGTCAATTTGTTGGCCTATTTATTCTTCAAAGTTTTTATTTTTTTCTTTGCAGTTGGTTAGAAACTGAATTATAGCTATGCCGATGACTACAAAATTTATAATTTCAATCAAACAACAACTTTCCTTGAATTTTAGACTCATTTCTGTCTCTTTCAAAAACTCCACTTGGGCATCACATAGCATTGCCAAAAGTTTAATCCAGCACTTTTCCCCCAAAACCTCTGTTATCTTATTTCATTTAAAGTTACCACGAAGCCATATGCTTAGGGATGCTTGATTTTCTTCACTCAATCATCAATATTCAAACCCACTTGATTCTTCTTCCTGAATATGCTCGAGTGGACCCACTTTCCTGCAACACCGTGACTACTAGTCTTCCAACACACCGCCTCTCACCTTGACTACTGAAATAGTCTCTCACCTGCTCTCCTTGACTTCCCCTCAATTCACTCCATTCCATTTGTCACACTTGAGCCAAAGTTCTTTCTAGAGTGTAAATGCAAATCTGTCCATAACTTCTCACTGTTTAAGTCCCTTCCAAATGTTCAAAGGAGAAATTTCAAACTCTTCTACATGGATACATAATCTTGCCCCTGCCAGTCTTTCAACCTCAGTTACTCTTTCCATCAACCTTTTTACTTTCACCATCATTGACATTTCCTTTAACTGCCTATTAGCTCTCATATTTCAGCCTTTCCATTCACTATTCCTTCTATCTGAAGTACCATTTACAGCTTCTCTACCACTATTCAATAGTCACATTTCAACTTAGAGATTACTTGTGAGGGAAGATTTCTCTGGTGCCACGCATGGCCAAATGAATTAAATGCCCTTTTTGTGTACTTCCATAGAAACCAAACATTTCTCATAACATTTACAATTTTTTTAGATTTAATTGTACATCTTCATTAGAGTGCAAATTTTCTGAGGGCAAGAACATCTGATGACATAGTCACCTCAAGGCCTAGGATAGTATTCAGCACACAAAACATGCTCAATGTGTTAAATGTATACATGTATGTACAATCTGAAATTTAGTCTCCTTCAGCACTGAGATAATTGAAACAGTCAGAAGAGAATTGTCACCCATCCCAACACTATCTATAAGAATCTACATTGATCTGTGCCTCTCTACTTGGACTTGCCTCAATTAAGTACTAGGACACTCACTCAAGGACTTTGCCCCACATTCTCTTTCCCATTTACTATTTGTTTTCACTAATAGATCATTCCTAAGAGTAAATAAATGTTATTATTTCTTCTCAAAACAAACAAGAGCCTTCTTCCTTTACTTACACTTTCTGTTCTATTTACTGGCACATTTCTTACCCATTTATACTTCTTTGAAGGAGCTGTCTGTATTTACTCTAATTCATCTCCCTCTTATTTTATATCAAACAGACCCCATTCGGCACATTTCATGATTCTCTCTTCCTTCAGAGATTTTCATTTCTAGTTTTACTTACTCCTCCTACCCTATGTTTAGTCCTCCTTCTCAGTTCCATTTGCTGATTTTACTGCATCAAACTGAACTCTAAGAGCTGGTATGCCGTATGCCTAAGTCCTGACATCTGTCCACAAAATTTTAGAATGCTATACATGTCAACAATTCCCAAAATTGCATTTCTAGCCAAAAAGCCTTTTTCTTCTGAAATTCAGACTTGTGTAGCCAGTGCTGACTCATTATTTCCAGTGGAGCGCTTAAAACTCATGTCAATCTGCATGTACCAGAATTTCCTGTGCTTTACGAAAATGTATTACACACATGCTCTCTTCTATCTCAAGTAATGACAACTCTATCCATCCAGGTGCTGAGGTTAAAATCTTTGGAGTCATTCTTAAGGTCTCTCCATCTCCATAGACAAAAGATGCTTTTGGCTCTATCTTTAAAATATATATAGACTCTTACCACTTCTCACTGCTTCTACTGCTAGCAACTCTGACCAAGGCATCCTCACCTCTCACCTGAGTTACTGCATTAGATTCCTAACTGGTCTTCCTGCTGGTATATTTGTCCTGCTATAATCTATTCTCCACACAGCAACTGCATGATACTTTAAAATGTTAAGCTAGATTACCTCACTCCTCTTACCAAAATAAAAGTTAAAGTTTTTACTACAATCTTCAAGGCTATGCTATCTGGTCCTAATTACCTCTGACCTCATCACCTATTATTTGTCCTCCTCGCTCATTCTGTTTTAGGAACACTGGACTCCTTGTTCTTGCTTGCTCATGATAGGCACATCCCTGCCTCAGAGTCATCACACAGGCTGTTCCATATTCTTGGAACACTCTTCTGCCAGATTGCTATACATTTTCTACTTTCACTTCAAGTTCTTATTCAAATGTCATCTCTTTAAGGAATCTCCACAGTTTTCCATAGCGCTTGTACTAGTTTACATTTCCACCAATAGTGTAAAAGTGTTCCCTTTTCACCACATACACACCAACATCTATTTTTTTATTTTTTATTTTTTGATTATGGCCATTCTTGCAGGAGTAATGTGGTATTGTACTGTGGTTTTGATTTGCATTTCCCTGATAATTAGTGATGTTGAGCATTTTTCCATGCTTTTTGGCCATTTCTTCTTTTGAGAATTGTCTATTTATGTCTTTAGTCCACTTTTTGATGGGTTTGCTTTGTTCTTGCTGAATTGAGTTCTTTGTAAATTCTGGATATTAGTCCTTTGTTTGGATGTATAGATTCTGAAGATTTTCCCCCACTCTGTGGGTTGTCTGTTAACTCTGTTGATGGTTTATTTTGCTCTGCAGAAGCTTTTTAGTTTAATTAAGTCCCATCTATTTATCTCTGTTTTTGTTGCATTTGCCTTTTGGTTCTTGGTTATGAAGTCTTTTGCCTACACCAATGTCTACAAGGGTTTTTCCAACGTTATCTTCTAGAACTTTTATTGTTTCAGGTCTTTAAGTCTTTGATCCATCTCGAGTTGATTTTTGTATAAGGTGAGAGATGAGGATCCAGTTTCATTCTTCTACATGTTGCTTGCTAATTATTCCAGCACTATTTGTTGAATAGGGTGTCTTTTCCCCACTTTGTTTCTGTTTGCTTTGTTGAAGATCAGTTGGCTACACTTGATCCAGCAGTTCCAATACTAGTTATCTACTTCGAAGAAAATAAGTCATTATATGAACAAAACACTTGCACATGCATGTTTCCAGCAGCACAATTTGCAATTGCAAAAGTATGGAACCAGACCAAATACCCACCCATCGGAGAGGGGATAAAGAAAATCTGGGGCCGGGCGCGGTGGCTCACGCCTGTAATCCCAGCACTTTGGGAGGGTGAGGTGGGTGGATCATGAGATCAGGAGATCAAGACCATCCTGGCTAACATGGTGAAACCCCGTCGCTACTAAAAATATGAAAAAATTAGCCGGGCGTAGTGGCGGGCACCTGTAATCCCAGGTGCTCAGGAGGCTGAGGCAGGAGAATGGCATGAACCTGGGAGGCGGAGCTTGCAGTGAGCTGAGATCACGCCACTGCACTCCAGCCTGGGTGACAGAACGAGAGTCCGTCTGAAAAAAAAAAAAAAAGAAGAAGAAAGAAAGAAAAGAAAAGAAAATCTGATATATATACATGTACTCCATGGAATACTACTCGGTCATAAAAAGGAATGAAATAATGCCATTCACAGCAATCTGGATGGAATTGGAGACTATTATTGTAAGTGAAATAACTCAGGAATGGAAAACCAAATATCATATATTCTTACTCATAAATGGGAGCTAAGCTATGAGGATACAAAGTCACAAGAATAATACAATGGACTTTGGGGACTAGGGGCAAAGCATGGGAGCAGAGTGAGGGATAAAAGATTACACATTGGGTAAAGTGTATACTGCTGGGGTGATAGGTACACCAAAATGTCACAAATCACCACTAAATAATTTATTTATGTAACCAAATGCCACATGTTCCCCAAAAACCTATTGAAATAAAAAATAAAAAAAGAGTGAGTGAGTTTCAAGAGGAGGAAAAACATTGAGAATATAAAATTAAAAAGTGTTTAGACTGACATTTAGAAAACTGTCATATGTAGTTGTATATCTACCTATGAGCTGGCATTTATATTATTATTCCAGATTTCAAAAAGTAAGTGTAACTTTAGAGTTTTGTGATGCTAAATAAACTGAAACATGCCATATATTTTGATATATTGTCCTTGAGAACAGGCTGAATAGTATTGAGTGCAATTTTACATTATGATATGATGTGGTTTGGCTGTGTCTCCACCCAAATCTCAACTTGAATTGTATCTCCCAGAATTCCCACGTGTAGTGTGAAGGATCCAGAGGGAGGTCATTGAATCATGAGGGCTGGTCTTTCCCATATTATTCTTGTTATAGTGAGTAAGTCTTACAAGATCTGATGGGTTTATCAGGGGTTTCTACTTTTGCTTCTTCCTCATTTTCTCTTGCCACTGCCATGTAAGAAGTACATTTTGCCTCCCACCATGATTCTGAGGCCTCCCCAAGCCATGTAGAACTGTAAATCTAATTAAACCTCTTTTTCTTCTCAATCTCGAGTACGTCTTTATCAGCAGTGTGAATTTGGACTAATACATGGTATGATAGCAATCAGTCTGCCAAACAGATAAAAATTACATTATTTTTAATATACATATACGTATACTTTTTTCAAAATCCAGTTGTATCATCCGATTAAATTATGATTTAAAGGTACCTGACAATTAATGGAGAAAAAAATTAAAACACAATATTACAGTAATTTTTATATTATTGTAAATATCAAAATGTGTAGTACTTAGGCATAAACCTGAAAAAAGTGAAACATCTGAAAACTACAAAATATTGTTGGGATAACAAATAAATGGAATAAATGGAATTCACAAGTCATAAATCTCAATATTGTTAAGATTTCTACTCTTCCCACATTGATCTATAACAGTCCCAATCAAATCATAGCTGGATTTCTTCTTTTAGAAACTGACAAACTAACATTCTGAAATTTACATATATATGCACAGGACCTACAATGGCAGGTTACTTTGAGAGGCAACAAATTTGGAGAACAGCACCTGGTCTCAAGACTTACAAAGTTATAGTAATTAAGACAATGTAGTACTAATATAGTTACATACATGCATATCAGCTAAGTTTTAATAAAGTTCTGAGACAATTCATGGACATAAGGATAACATTTTGAACAAATGCTCCTGAAACAATGAGGTAGCCCAGTATGTGTTTGTATGTATGCGTGTTACTCAATACTTCACACCTTAGAGGTATGAGTGTGCAGTACAAAGAGAAACTGGAAAGCTTTGGGCATGTTGGATATGTTCACTGTCTCCTTCATGGTGATTGTTTAATGCGCACATGTACATGTTAAATTCATCTCATTTACACTTTATATATGGATAGTATGTTTGATATTCATTAAACATAAAGCTGTAAAAATGTTATCAAAAAATAAAAAGCAAATATCATCTCAATAAAGCTTACCCTGACTAGCAACTAGCCATTTTAAAATTTCACTCCTTTTCTAAATTCATTTCCTGAACTCAGTTTTATTTTTTGTAATCTCCATGGCATGTATTATCTTCTAAAGTAATATGCAGTTGGTACTCTAATGTCTTCTCCTCCCATTAGAAAGTAAACTTTTTAATGGAAGTTGTTTTGGTTGTGTTTTTCACTGCTGTATTCCCTGTTTCACCTAGAATGATTCCTTGCATATGCTGTATGCTCAATATACATATGTAGAATAGATAATCAGGCCTTTCACATAAATATCCTCTTCCTTTTTAGTTCATTGAATTGAGAGCAAGGTGAGTAAAGGGCAATGATTTCATTTGCTTTTTATGAACCTGGGACATGCCTTGTGCTTTTCATGTAAATGAAAGAAACAGATTGATGTAAGTTAAAACATAAACAACACTTAGCTCTGATTGGGTCAAGGCGCACTCCTCTGTTACGTGGGAAAAATGAGCCTGCACCTTGAACAAATTTACCGTCATAGCTGATTATAAAAGTAATTCTTCCTGCTTATCCTGTGCTTTGTAAATCTGAAGTGTACAAAGAAAAGAAACCATAATTCCAGAATCCAGAAATACTATTAATGTGGATGTATTTACCTGTAGCCTTTTTCCCCAAATACACACACAAGTGTAAATGTCTAAATGCATAATCACATAGTATGTATGATTTTTAATTATTTCTAGTTTTAGTCAATACAACATATACATTAAATTTTTATACAAATTACAAAAGCACATAGCACAGGGACCCTGGGCCCAGTCTACTTTTTCCTCCTGGGCCTCTGGGCCTGTGCTAGCCGGGGCTGCCTTGAGGATCATTGACATGACCTGGAGACATTCTCCCCATGGTTTTGGGGATTAACTTTAGCGTACTTGCTACTTAGGTAAATTTCTGTAGCCAGCTTGAATTCTTCCTCAGAAAATGGGTTTTTCTTTTCTAATGCATAGTCAGGCTGCACATTTTCCAAACTTTTATGCTCTGATTCCCTTATAAAACTGAATGCCTTTACCAGTACCCAAGTCACCTCTTGAATGCTTTGGTAAATAGAAATTTCTTCTGCCAGATACCCTAAATAATCTCTTTCAGGTTCAAAGTTCCATAAATCCCTAGACCAAGGGCAAAATGCCACCAGTCTCTTTGCTAAAATATGATAAGAGTCACCTCTGCTCCAGTTCCCAAGAAGTTCCTCATCTCCATCTGAGACCACCTCAGCCTGGACCTTATTGCCCATATCACTGTCAGCATTTTGGGCAAAACCATTCAACAAATCACTAGGAAGTTTCAAACTGTTCAACATTTTCCTGTCTTTTTCTGAGCCCTTCAAACTGTTCCAACCTCTGCCTGTTACCCAGTTCCAAAGTTGCTTTCACATTTTCAGGTATCTTTTCAGCAACATCCCATTGTACTGGTAACAATTTACTGTATTAGTCTGTATTCATGCTGCTGATAAAGACATCCCTGAGACTGGGAAGAAAAAGAGGTTTAATTGCACTTACAGTTCCACATGGCTGGGGAGGCCTCAGAATCATGGCAGGAGGCAAAAAGCACTTATTACATGGTGGTGGCAAAAGAATATGAGGAAGAAGCAAAAGTAGAAACCCCTGATAAGCCCATCAGATCTTGTGAGACTTATTCACTTTAACAAGAATGACATGGGAAAGACTGGTCCCCATGATTCAATTATCTCCCCTGGGTTCCTCCTGCAACACATGGGAATTCTGGGAGATACAATTCAAGTTGAGATTTGGTGGGGACACAGCCAAACTATAGCAATTCATGATGCTAGGCATCTTTTCATATGCTTATTGACCATCTGTATATCTTCTCTGGAGAAATGTCTGTTCAAGTCTCTTGCCCATTGTAAAATTAGGTTGTCTTTTCATGAATGAATTGTAAGTTCTGTGTACTTAATACAGACTAATTAACAGATTATACTTCTTAGTAGAAACTGAGGAATAAATGTTTAAATAAGTAAATAAATGTGTTTTATCTACATCTTAGTATAAATGAAAGAAAGGAAAATGTTTAACTTGTTTCCTTTTTGTTGTGAGAAGTCAGGGACCTTGAACAGAGGGACCGGCTAAAGCTATGGCAGAAAAACAAAAATCATGAAGATTTCATGGACATTTATTAGTTCCCCAAATTAATACTTTTATAATTTTTTATAATACTTTTATAATTTCTCATGCCTGTCTTTACTGCAATCTCTGAACATAAATGGTGAAGATTTCATGGACATTATCACTTCCCCAATCAATACTCTTGTGATTTCCTATGCCTGTCTTGTCTTTAATATCTTAATCCTGTCATCTTCATAAGCTAAGGAGAACGTCACCTCAGGACCCTGTGATGATTGAGTTAACTGCACAAATCGTTTAAACAATATGAAATCTGGGCACCTTGAAAAAAAAAAACAGGATAACAGCAATGTTCAGGAACAAAGGAGATAGCCATTAGGTCTGGCTGCCTGAGAGCCAGGTGGAACAGAGCCATATTTCTTTTCTTTCAAAAGCAAATAATAAAAACTTGCTGGTTTTGCA
>NC_045442.1:94449987-94468435 GCF_002776525.5 Piliocolobus tephrosceles
TGATATCTCTCCCGGACACCCAGCTTTAACATTTGTCTCTTTTGTACACTTTCCCTTTATTTCTCAGACCAGTTGACGCTTAAGGAAATAGAAAAGAACCTACACGAAATAACATTGAATTATCAGGGTCTGGTTTCCCCCCCCATACCCTTTAAAGCAGACAAAATGAAGCTGTATACATTTTGGTAGACCCTGAATATAATTACATAAGCAAATCCTTCACTTCATTTTCTACTGGACTCTACTGATTATCAGATCTCAATCTCCAAATTTTGTGTATATATGTCGTTGATTATGTCCATTGCCTATGACCCTGTGTGTATATAATTTATGGTTTAAACAGTACATACATGCTGGTAATATTTCCCAACTAAAAAATGGATTGTTTAGGACCTGGTCAACTCCTTCTCCTGAGGTAGTGTAGCTTAAATATTACTTCATTGGTTCTTATGGCTCACAAAGGACAATTTAACAAATCTATTTTTTTCCTAAAACAATGTAAATGTATTTATTATTTTACTTCATCAAAACAACTACATATATGAAGCCAACATCACCATATCTCATCATGATAAAATATATGCTGGGGCCTTTCTAGAAACTACAGTTGTGATTACATTACCAGAGCACCCTCCTCTGTATGTAATGACAGATAGCAGGTGTTGATGCAAACAGTGTGCACTGGAAAGCTTTTTAGTAGGATGGAGTTAGGCATCTATCTCTCACCTCACATCCTATCTCTACCATTTACTATATGTTATACAAAAGATTTAGCCTCTCCCAGATTTAATTTCCTTTTTTACAAAATGAAGATTATGATACTTATCTCATAGTATTTTTATGAGTAAATTATAGATTTAAACATATTCAACAACAGAGACACAACAAATATTAGCTACCATTTCTGACTTCTCACCTATACCTGAAACTTTATTAAAAGAGTTAGCACATATCTCCTGGTACAAAAACAACAGTGCAGATCAAACTTGAATATATGAGGGTATCAGGACTATGGAACTTCACAGGATAACAATTCGTGCTTTTTGTGATTAGTAATGACAGACTTCATACAAGAAGTGAAAGAGCCAGTGCTGACCAGATATCCTGATCCAGGATTCTTGTGATACACATGAAGTGGACACAGATCTAATTCCTACAGTCCCACCGCTTAAGGTCATCAATAGGGTGACAACCCTCTCCAATTTGCCTGATAATCCCAGTGGACACCTGCTCTCCCAGTGCATTTATTCATAGAAACACTTGTAACCCTCAAGACTGTCCCGATTATTTCAAGAAAGTAGAAAAAGAAAAGCAAGTAGACCCAACATAAACAGAAGGAAGGAAATAGTAAAAATAAAATTGAGAATAGGAATACAACTTAAAAATGACAAAACCAAAGAATTTTTTTAAAAAATATCAGTGATATTGATAAACCTCTAGCAAGAGAAGACAAAAGACACAAATCACTAATAGCAGGAATAAACTGGATATACACTACAGATTCTGCAGCCACTATGAACAAATTAATGCTCATAAATTCAATAACTCAGAATAAATTGACCAATTCCATGAAACATAACCAAAATTCAATCAAGATGAAATACATATCCTGTTCTATAATGGTACTATAACCATTGAATAAATGGATAATTAAAAATGTCCCCAAAAAGAAATCTCCAGGCCCAAATGCAATCACTCACAAATTTTACCAAATATAAAAAGAAGAATTAAGACCAATTTTAATCAGTTGTTTTTAGAACTAGAGGAGGAAGAAACGGTTCCTGTTAACTTGACACCAAAACTAGAAAAAGTTGAAAAAAAAGAAAGCTACAAAACAAAATCTTCAGTGGCTCATGCCTTTAATCCCGGAACTCTGGGAGGCCGAGGTAGGAGGATCATGAGGTCAGGAGTTCAAGACCAGCCTGACCAACATGGTAAAACCCCGTCTCTACTAAAACTACAAAAATTAGCCAGGTGTGGTGGTGCATGCCTGTAATACCAGCTACTTAGGAGGCTGAGGCAAGAGAATCTCTAGAATTTGGGAGGTGGAGGTTGCAGTGAGCTGCAGTCACACCACTGCACTCTAGCCTGGGTGACAGAGCAAGACTCCATCTCAAAAAAAAAAGCAATTTATAGATCCAATGTTATCCCCATCAAGCTACCACTGACTTTCTTCAAACAATTAGAAAAAAACTACTTTAAATTTTATATGGAACCCAAAAAGAGCCTGCATAACCAAGACAACTCTAAGCAAAAAGAACAAAGCTGGAGGCATCACATTACCTGACTTCAAACTATACTACTAGGCTACAGTAACCAAAACAGCATGGCACTGGTAACAAAACGGAGATATAGACAAATGGAACAGAACAGAGGCCTCAGAAATAACACCATACATCTACAACCATCTGATCTTTGATAAACCTGACAAAAACAAGAAATGTAGAAAGGAGTCCCTCTAAAATAAACGGTGCTGGGAAAACTGGCTAGCCATACGCAGAAAGCTGAAACTAAATCCCTTCCTTACACTTTATATAAAAATTAATTCAAAATGGATTAAAGACTTAAATGTTAGACCTAAAACCATAAAAACCCTAGAAGAAAACCTAGGCAATACCATTCAGGACATAGGCATGGGCAAGGGCTTCATGAAGAAAACACCAAAAGCAATGGTAACAAAAGCCAAAATTGACAAATGAGATCTAATTAAACTAAAGAGCTTCTGCACAGCAAAAGAAACTACCATCAGAGTGAACAGGCAACCTACAGAATGGGAGAAAATGTTTGTAATCTACCCATCTGACAAAGGACTAATATCCAAAATCTACAAAGAACTTAAATTTACAAGAAAAAATTAAACGTCCCATCAAAAAGTGGGCAAAGCGTATGAACAGACACTTCTCAAAAGAAGACATTTACACAGCCAACAGACACATGAAAAAACGCTCATCATCAGTGGTCATCAGAGAAATGTATATGAAAACCACAATGAGATACCATCTCACACCAGGTAGAATGGCAATCATTAAAAGGTCAGGAAACAACAGGTGCTGGATAGGATGTGGAGAAATAGGAACATTTTTACACTGTTGGTGGGACTGTAAACTAGTTCAACCATTGTGGAGGACAGTGTGGCGATTCCTCAAGGATCTAGAACTAGAAATACCATTTGACCCAGCGATCCCATTCCTGGGTATATACCCAAAGGATTGTAAATCATGCTACTATAAAGACACATGCACACGTATATTTATTGTGGCGCTATTCACAATAGCAAAGACTTGAAGTCAACCCAAATGTCCATCAGTAATAGACTGGATTAAGAAAATGTGGCACATATACATCATGGAATACTATGCAACCATATAAAAAGGATGAGTTCATGTCCTTTGTAAGGATATGGATGAAGCTGGAAACCATCATTCTGAGCAAACTATCACAAGGACAGAAAACCAAACACCGCATGTTCTCACTCATAGGTGGGAATTGAACAATGAGAACACTTGGACACAAGGCAGGGAACATCACACACTGGGGCCTGTCATGGGGTGGAGGGATGGGGGAGGGATAGCATTAGGAGAAATACCTAATGCAAATGATGAGTTAATAGGTGCAGTAAACCAACACAACACATATATACATATGTAACAAACCTGCACATTATGCACATGTACCCCATAACTTAAAGTATAATAAAAAAAAAATCTTATATGAACATAGAAAGCAAAATTCCAACATAATATTAGCCAATCAAGTTCAGCAATGTAGAAAAATGATTATACACTATGACCAAAAGAGATTTATTTCATTGGTTCTTCATCTTATGGCTGCACAGAAGACATTTAGAAATACCTCATCTTATCCTAAAACAATTTAAATGTATTTATTATTATAGTCTGCAAGGCTTGTCCCACATTAAAAAAGCAATCAATGGAGTTCATTGTATCAATGGGCTAAAAAACAAACAAAAAAAATCTTCTAATTATGTCAGTTAACACCAAAAAAAGCATTTGGCAAACTCCAACACCCATTTATTATAAAAACTGTCAGCACACTGGGAATAGAGAACTTCCTAAACTTGATTTTTTAAAAATCCACAAGATATCTATAAGCTAATAGGATACTTAATATTGAAAGACAATGTTTTACCTTTGAGATGAGGAACAATGCAAACCTATTCACTCTCACTACTATTATTCTAAATAGTGCTGAAAATTGTAGGCAATACAATAGGCAAGAAAAAGAAATAAAGATTTGAAAAAAATAAAACTGTTCTTGTTTGCAGATGACATGATTATTTACATAGTAAAACCCCAGGGATATACAAAAATACTCCAATAATGAGTACAGCAAGGTTCCAGGATCTTGCAAGAGCAATACAAAAAAACTAACATGATTTCTATCTACAAAGATTGAACATGTAGAAACTGAAATTAAAAACACATTGCCATTTACAAGCACATAAAAAATTACTTAGATTTTAATCTAGCTAAACATGTATAGGATCTGTATGCTGAAAATTTTTACATGCTGACAGAAATCAGAAAAGAAATGCATTGTGTTTGTGAATAGGAAAACTCAGCATAGTAAGGATATCAATTCTCCTCAAATTATTTATAGTTATAATATGGTTCTTATCAAGATATCAATGTTTTCTTGTAGACATAGGTAAGTTATCATAAAAATCACTTGGAAAGGCACAAGCCCCTCAATAGCTAAAAGCATCTTGAAAAAGAAGAATGAAGTAAGAGAAATAATTCTATCTGGTATTCAGACCTACTGTATAGCTACAGTTATTAAGACAATGTGGTTAAGAAGGAGGGGTATATACCCAGGTCAATACAGTAGAATAGAGAACCCAGAAATAGACCTACCAAAATATGCATAGTTGTATTTTGACAAAACCGTATAAGCACTTCAGTGAAGAAAGGACAGCCTTTTAAACAAATGGTGCTAAAAGAGTTAAATTATAGAAATGGGGAACAATTAGGGGGTGACAGGAATCACGAACAGAGAGATGGAGTCGGGGTGGGTGAGAATGGCTATAAAAGGCAACATGAGGGGTCTTTGTAATGACAGAACTGCCTTATAAGTGTTATTAATGCCAACTCCATGGTTGTGATATTGTACTACGATGTTACAAGATGTTGCTGATGGGGGAAATAGGTATGGGATGTGGATTATCACTCTGTATGATTTCTTCCAACTTCATGTGAATCTAAATAGATCTCAAAATAAAAATTTTAGTTAAACAAATGTCTTCATGTGACTGATATACAGAACTGTCTAGCTTTCATCAGGAGAAACTCTAGGAATATTAGAATTTATATTATTTTATTTATTTATTTATTTATTTATTTATTTATTTATTTATTTATTTATTTATTTATTTTGAGATGGAGTCTCACTCTGTCACCAGACTGGAGTGCAGCGGCACGATCTCAGCTCACTGCAACCTCTGCCTCCTGGGTTCAAGCGGTTCTCCTGCCTCAGCCTCCCCAAAAGCTGGGACTACAAGTGTGTGCCAACACACCTGGCTAATTTTTGTATTTTTAGTAGAGACGGGGTTTCTCCACATTGGCCAGGATGGTCTTGATCTCCTGACCGACCTTGTGATCCTTCTGCTTTGGCCTCCCAAAGTGCTGGGATTATAGGCATGAGCCACCGCACCCAGCCCAGAATCTATATTCTTTATAACAATCAATGTAAAAACATGGCTAATAATGATAGCTAAAGTTTATTGAGTATCTACTATGTACTGATCACTTTTCTTGGTACATTGCCTGTGTTATTTTCTCTTTACAAGTCTGTGAAGCATCATGAATATCTTTACCTAATATGAGAGAACGTTAAAACATAATGAGGTGGCTGGGCACAGTGGCTCACACCTGTAATCCCAGCACTTTGGGAGGCCGAGGTGGGCGGATCACTTGAGGTCAGGAGTTTGAAACCAGCCTGGCCAACATAGTGAAACCCCATCTCTACTAAATTAAAAAAAAAAAAAAAAAAAAAAAAAGACAATAATTAGCAGGGCATGGTGCCACATGCCTGTAGTCCCAGGTACTCGGGAAGCTGAGGCAGGAGAATCGCTTGAACCTGGGAGAGGGAGGCTACATGAGCTGCTGAGATCGCACCACTGCACTCCAGCCTGAGGGACAGAATGAGATTCCATCCAAAAACAAACAAACAAACAAAAATAAGGCTTGGTACTTTGTTCAAGGTAATATAGGTATTATTAAGGTTAAACCCAGGAAGGCTCATAATAGTGTCTATGCTCCTAACACTTTGCATACTGCCTCCCAGTACAGAAAGCAATATGCTATATTGACCATGGTTCACCTTGTGGAAAACTGATTTTCAATCAACATTATAGCCATCCTCATGAAGTTCCAAGATAAAACAACAACAACAACAACAACAAAAAAACAGCTCACTTGATCATTAGTTGGCTAGCTAACCATGTATATAGACATAATAGAGTATCTGAATAACAATTAAGATCTTAATGCTACAAAAGGTAAAGAATAAACAAACAAATTATCGTTTGGCTTCAGGATTCACATTTCCGCCTCGGAAAACTACCAGTTGTAAATGTTTGGTTTATCTTTTTCTTAATAGTCTGACAGAATAGTTGCATCTTATGTTGATCAGTGCACTAATAACAGAAAACCAAAGCAGCTATAGAGTTTTGGAGACTGTGACAGGTACCTTGTCAACACCTAGCATAGGGACTCATTATTTCTCATTTAATACATAAGTATATGAATTTATGAACGAATTAATAATTGCATGAAGCATCTAATATGTTCCAACTATTGTATAAGCATTGATATAAAAATGAATGAGACATAGTTTCTGGTAAAACAGATATGTACACGGTTAATTGAGATAAAATGTGAAGTGTAGAAAGATTTCTTTAAAAAATGTGTTAGTACAGTCACATAGGGAAGCAGATTTGGAACATCCAGGGTTTCTAGTGGATGATAGTGGTAAAAGAAAATCTAAATGAAGATTTTTGAAGGCATAACAATTTCCCAGAAAGGCAATAAAATAATCTTTAATTAATTTATTCATTCATAACATTCAGCAAATTTAGTGAATGAATATCATGAACCAACTATTACTTTTAGTTATTTTTTTCCTCATCAACTTCAGTGCACTTAGAATGGGAATAAGCATGACACTGACAACAGATAAATTACTGGTTGATTGATTCATATGATATAACAGCCATGGAATGGACCAAGCCTGCAATCACAGCTTGAACACTCTGTGTAGCCTTTGATCCTAACCTCAGCCAAAGATTATTCTCCATTCTTTTGTTTAGTGCTTACAATAATATATTGACCCATGGATATTATAATTTTTACAGTGACATTATTAAAGAGTGCACCAATACTTCAGGCAAGCAGGAGTGCTGAAGAATTATCTACCCATCTTCTATTCACCTAGCTTACAGACAGTGCATCATAAAAAAGCATATAAACTTCTATTTGTTCTACTTAGGGATCATATCTAAACCATGTATGTGCTTCATGGATGATTTTTTTTTCAGAAAAAGTCCTGATGATATCCAAAATTTGACCTAATATATTGTCTTTAGTGTCATGCCACAATATAATGAGTAATTCCACTGCATTACACCCAGTGAAACTCATTTCCCTTCTAGAAATAGTTTTGTTCTGACTTGTTATTGGTCTGATTTGCCATGGGATTTATTATTTTCTTCTCAGACACTTTAGTAATTATTAAGATGTGTTGCTTATGAAAATACTTTTTTAGAATTATCAATTGCTTTTAAAAGCACAACTTGATGAAGTAATTTACAGAGTAGATTCAACATCCTCATACAAAACAAACAAACGAAACAAACGAAAACACCCAATGCAATAGACAATGCCTTTCAAAAGGACACATGGGGTATTAGATTCCCAGATTCATCACTTTCTTATATTCTTGTGAAGAAAGTGAAGCAAAGCCAGGGATCCAGCTGCACTTTTTTACTGACATTACTCCAAGAAATCCTGAAGAAAATGAAAGTTAAATTTTACAATACAAAATGATGGTAAGATGGGGTGGAGACACTGGTATTTCATCCTTTTGCATCTTGTCAATTCACTCACCTACTGCACATAGATATATAAATCATCCACTTCCTTAATTTCCCCTTCTAGTTCATCAGAAGGCTGCATCTTCATTTGAAAAGTACTTTGTAGTTCTTAAAGAATAATTATGCAAGTGCTGGATGATGTTTCATTCCAACAACAACAACAACAAAATTGAATTTCGGATGGCCTTTAGCATTCCACAAAACAGCCTCTAAGGAGCTCTTGGAATTATGGTATCTAAGTCTAAAGATGAAACAGAAGAAATTCAAATTGAGAATTTAGAAGTGAAACATGTTTGCTAGGCTTTTTCTCTGACTTAGAACGTTGTTTCCAAAAGGTTTAGTATTTTGCAGTCATGTGATACGCAGTCATTCAAAAAACACAGTACTAGAAGACTGGGTGGATTCAAACGAACAACATAAATATCCTCATGAAACCAACAGTCTGGTATATGTGAAAACAGGGAGGAAATTTTTTGAGTTCTTAGTATATAGCTGTGGCTTTGGCCTATGTTTGCACACATCTTATTCAATCTTTACAGCAACCCTGTTATATAGCTTATGTTACCTTCTTTTTAGATAATAAGTTTTCATCTGGTTCATCAAATTTGTTACCGATGTAGATGTAAGACAACCTCATTACCACTGACCTGGTCAAAGCCACCATCACCTCTGCTCCTGTCCATTCAAATAGCTTCCTAATTGGTCTCCACATTTATTTTTGCCCCTGTCCAACCTGTTTTCCACTAAAAAGCCAGGGTAAAGCGTTTGAAAACGTAAATGAGACCCTACGACTTCCCTACATGAAATGCTTCATTGGTTTCTCTCTTCTTTTAGAGCAAATTTCTAACTCATCAAGGGCTTACAGTGTAGCACTGAATGACAGGATCCTTACCAACTTCCAACCTCATCTCTTCCTTTACCTCCCACTTCATCTTCCCACCCAACATACACATTTTTGCTCCTTATGCTGTGCTCATGCTGGGCTCCTTTCAGTTCCTCACAAAAACTGAACTCATTCCAGTCATTCTAACCTCAGGACCTTTGTACTGATGTTTTTCCTTTAAACTCTCCCCCATCCCAGCCCCCTCCCTACCCAACCCAGCCTGTCATTCACCATTCTGTAGTGCTTGGTCTCAAGCGTCCCTCCTTAGGCCTTTTCTGATCATCCTATCTCAATTAGAGCCCTTTTGGTATGCTTCCATGTACCAAAACCAAAAAATCATACCATGATTTTTTTTCATGGTATGTTTCACAATTTAAAAGATGTATTTGTATGATTAAGTCTACTAGACTATAAACTTCTGATAGTAAAGTCCAGGTTGCTGGGAACACTGTTACATCCGAAGTACCTAGCAGTACTTTGCCCACGGTAGACACTCAGGACTTTATTGTTTACCTAATGAATTCACTAACTTAAAGGGCTCTTTAGATTAGCTGCCACACTGGAAGAACCTCCAGAACCTCAATAACTAATAGCACCATCACAGTCAATATTAATCAAACCTTTATATTTCTGATGCTGTACTTAGTTACATGTTTCTCCCAACTCTTAGGACAATGCCTAAGAGGAATGTATTATCATCCATCTTCATTGATGAAACAGATTCATAATGTTTAATTAAATTATCTAATCACACCTAATTTGTTAGCAGTTGAAATGGATTCAATATAAATAAGTTTTGCTTTTAAATCAGGACTTTTCCATGTCCAGTGATTGGTGGCTTTGTGCTATTCGACTATGTCGGTTCTCCTTTGGTTCTGTTTATCTTTCTCAGTGTGTCCTGGGAGGCTGATCTCTATGGGTTATATTCCCAGGTTCCGTTGATCCTCTTTCTCCTGTTGTTCCATCGAGTTCAGCCAATAAGAAACACTTACAGGTCATAGGATCGGGGGAGGATATGTCAAAGCATTTATTCCCACCTCTGCTTTTTCTCTGGTCAGTTTTATTGAGTGGCTTTCTTCTACGGCTACAGAGATCACTGGTAATTTACTTTCCTCCCTTTTCCCCTTCAGGATTGTTTTACTCATGGTTCTCCAGAAAGACAGAAATGGTAGGAGATATATATACATATAGTCTCTGTGTCAACAATGACAATAGATAGCATATTCCTCATTGGGTCCTTCTAAGAATTAGAAGAAACATGTAAGCACAATATCAAAAATATAGAGGTTTCATTAACATGGGCTAGGATGATATTTGTTACTGAGACTCGAGGTTTCTCTAGCTCTTGCAGCTAATTTAAAGAGACCTTCAAATTAGTGTATTTTTAAAATATTTTTCTTTTAATACTCAATTCCTTCATTGTATTTGAAAGTGATTAACACAAATTTGTATTTGAAAGCAATTAAAATAATCACAATAGACACTTTGGGAGCCTCACCCGTTATGTAAAACCAAGGACTTTTCAAACACAAACTGGAAGGTTTTAACACATAATCCAGTAGGTTTGCCTGCCAAGGAGCCTAATATTCAACTGTATTGCAGAAAGAAGTACAGTGGTTATGTAAACTGTCATAACCACTAATTTAACACATGCAGTTATTCTGCTTACTTTTAGCAGATGATTCAACTACTGTTCCTCCTGGAGACAATAATACTAACTCCCACTTTCATAAGTTCCTTAACCACCCTCCCATTCCACCTCTAAAAATACATCAAAAACAGAAGTGGTTTAGAAAGTAAATTGCATGTGAGAGTTTCTAGGATTCTGAGGTTTTATTATTGCAGAAACATGGAGTTCATTTTGTTCTGCATGATTATACAGGAGAGGCAGTATGTGTGAGATATTAATAAATTAGTATATTAGGTAAACAAATACTGATTGTCTACCATGGGCAAAGCACTGCTAGATACCTGGTGGGTGGGTGTGTGTGTGTGTGTATACACAGGAGGGGCGGGGAGATGGAGGAAGGAAGAGAGAGAGAGAGAGACATGAGAAGGATTTATTAGGAAAATTGACTCACATGATTACGCAGGCTGAGAAGTTCCACAAAGGGTCGTCTGAACTGGAGAATCTGGAAAGCTGATGATGTGGCACAGTTCAAGTCCCAAGGCCTTACAACTAAATAAGCTGATGGCATAACTCTCATTTCAAGGCCAAAAGCCTAAGAACCTGGGGTGGTCGGGATTGCGGGGGCGAGCTCTGGTGCAAATCCCAGAGTTCAAAAGCTGGAAAACCTAGCTTTCTGACATCCAAGGGCAGGAGAAGAACATCGTGGCTCCAAAAGAGAGAGAAAAAGAATTTGCCCTTCCTCTGCCTTTTTGTTCTCTCCAGGTCCCCAGCTGATTAAAGGGTGCCTTCCTGCATTGAGGATGGAGCTTCTCCACTCAGTTCGCCGACTCACAGGTCAATCTCTTCTGAGAAATACTCTCACAGATACACCTGGGGCAGCCCCAGCATTAAAATCAAAAGCAAAACCACCTGGGTTTCCCTTTTAGCAGAAAAGGAATGGGCTGCGTGTCATCGGAAGGGCTGATAATAAATAATGCTCTACTATTGCATTCAGCTATTGCAATGTCCCTGAATGCAGTCAAGCTGAGGCCTCAAGTCAGCCATCACAGGTCTGAGGATGGCAATGGCTTCCCATGGCTGCTCTCCTGGAGCTGCTGCTTTGCCCCCGTGGCTCCCTTAACTCTGAGCACCTGTCTCAAAATAGCCTCTTTACTGAACCATTGAACTCTCTTCCACTAAACCCTCTGGATGGGCCATTCATTTCTACCTGAGACCATATAATTCCTAGTTAGTAGAAAACTTTTGTCTCTTATTTCATGAATATTGGAAGGAAAAAAATAAGTGTTCCAGAATTTCCACTCAGACTTTTATCTCCCTGACAATAATGACAATGAAGATAATATTTAATAAACTTTTATACTTTTATGTGTAGCAAAGCTTGTGACAAATGCTATTTTTCCGTTATTTAATTAAAACTTCACAACCATTCCATAGCACAGGTAGTATTATCCCAACTTTACATATGAGGGGATAGGCACACAGAGGTTATGTCATTTACCTGAAGTCAAAAGTAGCAAGTGGTAAAGCCAAGATTTGAGCCTGGCCAGCTGAATCCAAATCTGATCCTCTTTCCCAATGCCACAATTACAATGACTTTATAAAAATAGCTCTGAGAGGCTAGCCGTGGTGGCTCATACCTGTAATCCCAGCACATTGGGAGGCCTAGGTGGGTGGATCAACTGAGGTTGAGAGTTCAAGGCCAGCCTGACCAACATGGAGAAACCCCGTCTCCAACAAAACACAAAATTTTGCCTGTAATCCCAGCTACTGGGAAGACTGAGGCAGGAGAATTGCTTGAATCCGGGAGGGCAGCAGTTGTGGTGAGCCGAGATTGCACCATTGCACTCCAGCCTGGGCAACAAGAGCGAAACTCCATCTCAAAAAAAAAAAAAAAAAATAGCTCTCAGGGTAGAAGAAAGTGAGTCAAGAACCCCACGATAACTTTGTAGCAAAAAAAAAAAAGCCATTCATCATCACAATCTCATTTCTTTGCACGTTCACGTCATCTCAAAATTCCCTGAAAATATAGATTTCTATTACATAACATGTATTTCCTAGTTTTAATACTGAAATGTTTCCACTTAAATATTTGAGTAAAACTGAAAATTCAAGAAAATTTACCAAGTTCTTCTTATAACGTATTGTGCTCCCTGACATAATGCCCCTCATATTCAAAAAGCCTAGATGGATGTGGGGCAATTTCAGATACAGTTATTTTAGTAGGTTTCAATACTAGAACCCTGGTCACGGCATGTTTGTTTTGTTGTTTATTTGTTTGGATTGTAATAAATACTGCCTTTCATTTAATGTGAGGATATGGTAAATATGTATCACATGATCTAATTTTATGTGGAGATCTGAAATATTTGACACCTTATGTCTTTTGCAAAAAACTATTTCCAAATTCCATGGGGGAAATAATCACTTTTAAATCTTATTGGTCAACTAGACATGTAGCTTTCTTGTGGTGTCACTTAATACAAGGTTAAAGCTGGGAACCTCCTGAGGAGTGAATTCCTATAAAATGTCCACTCTGGGTTCAGTTTTATAGTGGGGCTTTTAACTAGAGTATGACAAATAGTGGACAGTTTTGATGCGAATTTCTTGAATTCCAAGACAATGAACAGTTTATAGAGACTTGAATATAGGAATCTGGCCTTCTATGTGGGATATGGCACATATTTTTCTAGGTATTTGGCAAGAATTTGGAGAAATAACAAGAAACTTCATCAGACTTTGGGATAAGTAAATAGCCCTAAAGCATGTCCTATCAGTCATGACCTACAAGTGATAGAATCATTCCCAATTTCATGACTGCCAATCAGTTTCATCCAAATGTTAAACATGGAATTAATTCTTCCTTCCATTTCCTTAATCTGTGTTCTTTGTATACGGTTTCTCCCTTGCTCACTTAGCTTGGTACTATGTTGCTTCTTTAACCTTTATTTTTCATGTCTGTATAATGGAGACAATACTAGCCCTCCCTTAGTCATTGTGAATATCAAATGGGATGGCTTGCATAAAGTTCTTCGAAGCATGCAAAATGTAAAGAGCAGAATTATATTAAGTTGATAGGTATTTTCTAAAGGAGAGTTAAAATTTCTAAAGTGTTTTCACAAAGAATCTATTGCTGTTTTTAGTGATAAATGGCAGAATGACACACCCTAAATGTGTGCATATATATTTATCCAACTACACCCTTATTGGTAAATGTGAACTAATGTTTGCCAATACCTACCATGAACTAGGCATTTTTAAATTCTCTATCTCATTTAATATTCACAACAATCCTCTCAGAAATCAGTGCCTTCATTTCTCCGTTAAGAGGGCCTATCATATTCCTAGGATGGGGCAGCTGGCATTTCCAAACAAGTTCTTTCAAGAAATTGTATATGAACTCAGACTACTTGGTACCCGAGTACTCTCTTCATCCATCCATTGATGAGGCTACTTTCTCATATTTATAGAATAAAAAAGTATGTAGTTAGAGAGGATCCAAGTCCCTCTTGTGGAATGCATACATATGGCATGTGCAGCAGAGGCCTATGGTCCCAATTTATCTTGTCATGTGGATAAAGATAGATTTGGAAACCTAGGTCTTGTCTTCTTAGTGAACATTGTTTTGTAAGTGTCCTGAATGAAGCCTGTTCTTCAAACTGTGTTGTGATGTAGTATGGAATTTATGCTGAACATTAATGCAAACCAGGTGGTGACTGTGAAGCCACCTACCTAGCCCAGTTTGGTGTTAGGCAAATGGCATTGCTCAGTGGCTGGCACTAGTGGCTGAATTAAACAGATTGAAAATATATTGTAAAGCATAGGAAAGGGGTTCTTAAATGACAATGATACGAAAGGGTGAATATTATACTGAATTAAAAAAGAATCCAAGAAGTAGGATTACAAATTAGCATAATGGAGTTATTAGATTAATGCTGCTTCATCTTTCAAACTTCCAAATTAATAAGCACAACACAGACCAAGAGGCCATGCTTGGTGATGAATAAAACAACATGAATGCAAAGAAGAAATTTTAAAGTGGCTCACAATATTCTCAAAATTAACAGAAATTAATGTTCTTATATTGGGAATCATAAAAGGAGGATAAAATAGGATGACATAAGATATATCAAATATAATGATGGTAAAATGTTAACTGCACCAGTAATAATAATTTGATTATACTCATCAAAGACATTAACAATCTGGAAATAATTTGATAAATTGAATATATATTTGAAGCTATATAGTAATTATAACATAATTACTATACTATATATTCTCACCAGGTTAGTAATTACTTATGTCTGGCAATGCCCAGCATTGGCAAGATTATAAAGCAACAATAACTTATATTATATTAGTAGAAGTAAAATTAATACAACTATTTTAGAAAATCATTTTCTATCATCATGTAACTTTGAGGATCCACATACCCTACCATCAGCAATTTAACCTCTATGGAGTTATAGCATAGAAAATATATTGCTTATGTATACCAGAGACAAATATACAAATGTTCATACGACAGCACTGTTATTAACAAGAGTGAGGATAAATAATCCAAATGACTATCAACAGGAAAATGGTTAAAGTACGTATAGTTTATTCTTACACTAATATATGATTGCAGATTTAATAATGAGTGAACTATAGCCATATGCTTCAACATATATGAATGGCATGTACCTAATGCTGGATGAAAAAAAGTGGAGGCAAATAATTTTGGTGGACATATTTATAAAAAGTTTCCTATGGATACATACATATGTTGTAAATCTAAAATAAAATGTAACTAAATGACAATTCAAAAGAACACCTTTATGCACACAAATGAGAAAACCTAGAGGAAATTAATATATTCCTGGAAACATAAAACTTCCCAAGACTGATACAGGAAGAACTAGAAATCGTGAACAAACCAATAATGAGTAATGGACTTCAAATTATACTACAAGGCTATAGAAACTAGAAGAGCATGGTTCTGGTACAAAAATAGAAAGAGATCAATAGAATATAACAGATAAACCAGAAATAAGGGCACATATCTACAACCAACTGACTTTTAATAAAGTTGACAAAAATAAACAATGGGGAAAGGACACCCTATTCAATAAATAGTGCTGGGATAATTGGCTAGCCATATGCAGAGGAATGGAACTGAACCTCTATCTCTCACCATATACAAAATTTAACCATTCAGGACATAGGCATGGGCAAGGACTTCATGTCTAAAACACCAAAAGCAACGGCAGCAAAAGCCAAAATTGACAAATGGGATCTCATTAAACTAAAGAGCTTCTGCACAGCAAAAGAAACTACCATCAGAGTGAACAGGCAACCTACAGAATGGGAGAAAATTTTTGCAATCTACTCATCTGACAAAGGGCTCATTTCCAGAATCTACAAAGAACTCAAACAAATATACAAGAAAAAAACAAACAACCCCATCCAAAAGTGGGGAAAGGATATGAACAGACATTTCTCAAAAGAAGACATTCATACAGCCAACAGACACATGAAAAAATGCTCATCATCACTGGCCATCAGAGAAATGCAAATCAAAACCACAATGAGATACCATCTCACACCAGTTAGAATGGCAATCATTAAAAAATCAGGAAACAACAGGTGTTGGAGGGGATGTGGAGAAATAGGAACACTTTTACACTGTTGGTGGGATTGTAAACTAGTTCAACCATTATGGAAAACAGTATGGCGATTCCTCAAGGATCTAGAACTAGATGTACCATATGACCCAGCCATCCCACTACTGGGTATATACCCAAAGGATTATAAATTATGCTACTACAAAGACACATGCACACGTATGATTATTGCGGCACTATTCACAATAGCAAAGACTTGGAATCAACCCAAATGTCCATCAGTGACAGACTGGATTAAGAAAATGTGGCACATATACACCATGGAATACTATGCAGCCATAAAAAAGGATGAGTTTGCGTCCTTTGTAGGGACATGGATGCAGCTGGAAACCATCATTCTTAGCAAACTATCACAAGAAGAGAAAACCAAACACTGCATGTTCTCACTCATAGGTGGGAACTGAACAATGAGCTCACTTGGACTCGGGAAGGGGAACGTCACACACCGGGGCCTATCATGGGGAGGGGGGAGGGGGGAGGGATTGCATTGGGGAGTTATACCTGATATAAATGATGAATTGATGGGTGCTGACGAGTTGATGGGTGCAGCACACCAACATGGCACATATATACATATGTAACAAACCTGCACGTTATGCACATGTACCCTAGAACTTAAGGTATAATAAAAAAAAATAAAATAAAATAAAATAAATTAAAAAATTTAACTTAAGATAGATTAAAGACTTAAATGTAAGACCTGAAAATGTACATGATATAAATTATAAAAGTCTTATTAATAGGAGCAAACCTAGGAAAAACTTTTCTGGACATCAGCCTAGGCAAATAATTTATGACAGAGACCCCAAAAACAAATGCAACAGAAACAACGATAGACAGTGGGACTTGATTAAACTAAAAGTCCTCTTCACAGCAACAGATATAATCAAAAAGTAAATAGAAAACCTACAAGATGAGAGAAAACAAATTATGCCTCTGACAAAGGGCTAATATCTGCAATCTACAATCAACTCAAAGAACTCAACTCAACGAGAAATAATCCCATTAAAAACTGGTCTAAGGTCAAGAGCAGATATTTCTCGAAAAAAGAAATACAAGTGGCCAGGAAATACATGAAAAAATTCTCAACAACAGTAGTTACTAGAGAAATGCAAATTAAAAGCACACTGAGATATTTTACACCAGTCAAAATGGCTATTACTAAAAGCCAAAAATAACAGATGTTGGTGTGGACGTGGAGAAATGGGGATGCTTGTATACTGTTGGTGGAAATGTAGATGAGTTCAAGTTCTATGGAAAATAATATGGAGATATTTTAAGAAACTAAAAATAGAGCTACAATTCGACCCAGTAATCCCACTGCTGGTTATCTACCCAAAGGAAAAATAAATCATTATATAAAAAACACACCTGCACTCGTGTGCTTATGGCAGCATTATTCACCATGGCAATCATGGAACTAATACTAGTGTCCATCAACGGTTGATTGGATAAAGAAAATGTGTTATGTAGACACCATGGAATACTATGCAGCCATAAAAAATAATGAATTCCTGTCCTTTGCAGCAACATGGATGGAGCTGGAGGCCATTATCCAAAGTACACTAACTCAGAAGCAGAAAATCAAATATTGCATGTTCTCACATATAAATGAGGACTAAGCTATGGGTACACAAAGGTATACAGAGTAGTATAAGGGATATTGGAGATAGGAAGGGGATAAAGGCTGAAAGATTATCTATTGAATTCAATGTTCAATATTTGAGTGACAGAGACACTAAAAGCCAAATCCCCACCATTAGGCAATATACCCATGCAACACACATTCACATATGCCCCTTAAATCTAACATTAAAAAATAAAAATTAAATTTAAAAAAAGTGTCATTCAATAGTATTGTTAATGTTTTACTTATCAAAGCATGTGACATGTAAACAGAAAAGTTCTTCTGGACATGTGAAGTATATTTTATATGAAAATATTATAAAACCTCATAGTTTCAAAGTCTATAGTTCAAAGTAAGGGTATATGTATGCATAAATGGATGCATGTAGACTAAGGTTGGAAGGAACAATGCAAAACAAATCATGAGGAAATAATTGCTGATACATACACAAATACTTCCTTAAAAAAATAGTTTCCTTGGCCATCAATATACATACATACACACACACACACACACACACACACACACACAC
>NC_045442.1:94468535-94482413 GCF_002776525.5 Piliocolobus tephrosceles
TTTTTTTTTTTTTTTTTTTGAGATGGAGACTTGCTCTATCACCCAGGCTGGAGTGCAGTGGTGCAATCTCAGCTCACTGCAACCTCCACCTCCCGGGTTCAAGCGATTCTCCTGCCTCAGCCTCCTGAGTAGCTGGGATTACAGGCACATGCCACCACACCTGGCTAATTTTTGTATTTTTTAGTAGAGATGGGGTTTCACCATGTTGGTCAGGATGGTCTCAATCTCCTGACCTCATGATCCAGCCTCAGCCTCCCAAAGTGCTGGGATTACAGGCGTGAGCCACTGTGCCTAGCCCATTAATAATATTTTTAAAATAAAAATATAATTAGGGAAACTAATAACATGCTCTTAATTATTTATATCTTATAGGCAAGCATTCCTTTACTCCTGTTTAAAAATTAAAAATAATAGTCTGTTGTATAGTTCAAGTTGATAACTATAAAATAAAACTAACAATTAAAAATGATTTTGAACTCATTAGCTTTCAATGGCATTTCTTAGCAATAATTATTCATTTGAACAATAGAGCGTATGTTCAACTTCAATGCATAGATCACTGCATGGAATTCCCAAGAACCTAAACAAAGGCATTTCTGGAAAGATTGTTTCTTAAACTAAATCTTAAGATTATGCTGTTTATTGAAGGCTCATTCTTGAGTATGAATGAGAAGTAATTTCAATGAACAATTTTCATGAATTGGAAAGTCAAGCTCAATCATATTTGTATAAAGTCATTTGTAATACAGCACACACAACAGATAAAGCTAACTCTCAGTACACGGTGTATTGATTTTACAGCTGTGAATGCACATTGTACTATTTAGAGAAAATGTCTGTTCCAGTATCTGACAATTCCATGGGAATATGTGTCTATGAACTAAATTCTAAGATAAGAGCTCCTCTAATTTGTTTACATTATGTGGTATTTACCCTGGAGTGAGGTAACTGTTAGAGAAAACAAAATCCACATGACATGGAACAACTACCTTATTAAATGAAAGTGTGTAGGCACATGTACATGCATACACACACATACACACACAGAAAGATAAGGAAAGGGAGAAAAAGAGATTCAGGTTGAGAGTGGGAACCTAGTACCACCAGGTACTGTACTAGACACTGGGAATATGAAAGCTAAAAAGTGTAGTCCCTGTATAAGATGAGAGAATAACGAGGTGAACTTTCAAGTTCAATGTGATGGAAATAGCACTCTAATGTTGATATGCAAATGGTGCAGAGAAGAAAACAAATCTTCAAACGGTGACCGATTGGAGTCAAGGAAGGAGTCACAGGAGAGGAGGTGCTGAGCCTTGAAGAAAGTTGTTGAGAGAATGAGAGGAGAAAACACATTCAAAGTCAACTGTGCATTAGTACTGAAGTCTGAAAGAAGAAGAAGATTTTAGAGAAACAGGCATCATTTACTAAGCATGGAGCAGGGGTACCTAAGATGCAGGCAATGAGATTGGAGAAGCAGAAAGGGGCAGGATCAAAAATAGCCTTGAATCCAGGAAGTTTTGAGTAGATAACTAGCATATGTATTTTTAATTATAGATGTATTTCTCTGGCAAGATTAAATGGGTCACAGTTTTAAGAGCATGATAAAAATGTGACTGTCAAAAACCACTGAATAGGAATATAATATGTATATTATTATAGATTCTTGAAGGTGAAAAAATGACATTAAAAAAAACAAAGAAATACCAGAATCTCTTTAAGGAAATAGTCATCAGATGATTCAGGGTCCAGGGATCTGGATGTAGGGTATGATAAGCAGTCCCTCCTGAATGTTACAGTAACCGCATTTATTAGGTGCTCCCTTATATACTAGGCAGTCTGCTAAATATTTTATACTCATTATTTTGTTTAACCTTTCCAACACGTCTAAGAGTAGGTCTTTTGAGTTCTATTTTAGAGATGAGAACTATGCGAATTAAAGAGGTTAAAAACTCACCCCAAGTCATACATTTAGTAAATAGAACAGTGTTTTACTTCAAAGCCTGAGCGTCTGCATGTAAAAAAGGGCACAAAGCCCACATCACTGGTCTAAAGATGAGCAGGTGACCTCCCAGCATTAGACCAAGAGACTATAGAAACACTACTGCTATCATAAAATTAACAAAGCAAATAAAAATGTAACTATTGCTATCATATCAAAGTAAAAAATTAAAGTAACTACTGCTATCATAAAATTAAGACACAGAATAAAATTAGACCTAAAGACAGAGAAGAATGACTACTCCAGAGAAACAGGAAGCGCCAAAGAGTTGTACAGTATGCCTTTATCTTCTCCTGCCTAGGATTGGCCACTGACTCATCCAGGAAATGAATGGCAGGCTCACTAAAAGAGTATGAACAATAATAATACCACAGGTAACAATAGCAACAACAGCCTGTTTATTGGATACAAACTATGTGCGGGGTCTATGCCAAGCTTTTCATACATGAGCTAACTGGTGCTTAAACAAGCTAAGTGACTTGTCACTGCTCATTCAAGTCCAAAATTCATTAATCTTTTATGCAGAACTGCTTTCCACATCTGACTGAGTGAGGGAAATATCTGAATGACCATATAGAGTTGGTGTTTAAATTGCTGTATCAATTTACTCTAACAACTTTTCTGCCTCAATCATGTCTTTGTGCCTTGTAGCAGTAATTTGGAGGATGAATTTGAGGTGGGGTTTGACTCTCAACTAGTCACAGTTTTGCTAAAGAGTTAGGTAAGAGTACCCACAATCACTTCAATAATAAGTGGGATGTTTTCAAGCTGAAAAATTCTCATGTAGTTTGTGGGTGTATGAGGTATTCGGAAAAATCCTGTTACTAAATTGATGTAAATGCATTTTTCCCAGGTGCCCTAAGGTACCCAGATGAGCACAGCTACATGAAATTTATTGCACAAGAATTTAAATTCACACAATAGATACATTAAGGAGTACTTATCCTCAAGAGAAAAAGCAATTTTCACGCTATACAAGGATTTCTTGAACTAGCAAATTCCCCCCTAGTGTATTTCAATTAGATTTCCATTTACAAGAGGGAAAAAAAAAATCAATTTGCAGGCAATTTTGCAGTGACACATCTATTGCATAAAGCAAAATGCAGTAGTATCACTTTTTAGAGTTTTGAACAAACTCCTGTATAGAAAACACTTTGAAAACCACACACAAATAATGCTTCCTGGTGGATGACACACAAAGCAACCTTAAAGTCTCCAGTTGGTTCCATCAATAATAAACTCACCAGTACTGAGAGTTCAGTGTATGCCAGCAAAATTCTCAAATTAATTCGTCTTGATGAACTCCCTCTTTTCTAATACATTTTTTTCTCACTGCTCTTTAGTGGAAACAAGTTGACACTGGCTTCTTACAAATAGGACTTACCTAGACTTCCAGCTGTTTGTCTGTAAAGGAGATTACTAAGTAAACTTCTAACTCAGCCAGATGGTATGTGGCCATGTTTGACTTGAAATATTTTCAGCTTTTTGGATTAAAAAAGAGTTGAAAATTTTCAGGATAAGAAGAACTTCCCCTGCCTACTTTTCAGGGTAGTGTTTATTCAGAAAAGTAAACTTTTGGACTTTTGATTGGCATCCCTGAAGAAAGCAGCATCTGATCAACTGCATGGAGAACATGTAATTTATTGAAAGTATAAACAGTAACTACAGCTGCAAAAGAAATTGACTTTTGTCCTTGCAAGGATGAGTTAACTGGAAAAAATTTTCATATAAACTAAATCTCTTACATAGATGTTCCTTACCTGAAAACCTTTAGCACTAAGATAATGACCACCTTGTAAGTGATGGCTAGATGTAAGTCACTCTAAATAGCGTCTTAAATAGCAAAGGAATACAGGGACAGAGGTTAACACTTAGAGTAAAATTTTTAAAATCTGTGTTTTTGAGTCTTGAGTTATCCCAAAAGGGACACTTGCATGACCTTGGGCCTGTCTTTAACCTCCCAGAGACTCTCTCTTCTTACACACAAAATAAAACCCAAAATATCTACCTCCTATGCCATATAATCCATAAGGTATTAGGTATTGTATAATCAATGATAACATCTCTTGTTACTCAACTCGTTCATAAAACAGCTATCTAAATATAAGTATCCCTGCAAATATTTCCTTTGCTTTTAGAAAATTTTAGCAACTACAAATTACATTCTAATAGCTACTAAAAATCAGCCAGATTACACCAGTAATTGACAGTTCACTGTTCTGCACCAATATGTCCTGAATTCTCAGGAAAGAAGCATGACAATGTTTTGGTTTACTCAAGAGATATAATAGACTGGTTGCAGCTATGGCCTTTGCCATGTGTCCTTGTATCTCTTTCTATCAAAAAATAGAATGTATTTTCCCAATTCTTTTAATTGGGTTGACCTTCTGAACTTATGAGCTAATAATTAACAGAAAGCAATGGAAATGATGATTGGTCAAGCTCTAAGTTTAGGCCTCAAGAGACTTTGAACATTTCTGTTCCTTTGTTGCCCAGACAGTCATTAACAATGTGCCTGGACTAGCCTACTGAAGGATGAGATACCACATGAGAGACAGCCCACTTGTATTAGTCAAAGCCCTTCTAGACAAGCTATACCAGTTGAGCCCCAAACATCTGAGAGAATCTAGATAGGTCATCATATCTGCCTATCCAACCCACATCTGACTAAAGATGCACAAGTGAGCTTAGCTGATTACAGGAAGAATTGATTGATTTCACATGAATGATATGGGTCACAAGTCTCAAGGAGTTCATAGCACGGAAGGACAAAAAGGCAAACAAATAAACTGCTGAGGTCAGAATAATGATTCATACAATTGAGGCAAAATACAAACTGTAATAGGCCATAGAAGAGAAAGAGGTCGAGGCATCCAGGGGGTTCAGAGATTTTTTTCACTTAGTGCTATTGGAACCAAGTCTGGAAAGGAAGAAAAATGCTGGGAAATGTGGCCCATTTCCAAATTTAAGGACATTTTCTGACACTGAAATCTTTTTTTTTTTTTTTTTTTTTTTTTTTGAGATGGAATATCACTGTGTCACCCAGGCTGGAGTGCAGTGGCGCGATCTCGGCTCACTGCAACCTCCACCTCCTGGGTTCAAGCGATTCTACTACCTCAGCCTCCTGAGTAGCTGAGATTACAGGTGCATGCATGCCACCATGCCTGGCTAATTTTTGTATTTTTAGTAGAGACAGGGTTTCACCATGTTGGTCAGGCTGGTCTCGAACTCCTGACCTCGTGATCCGCTCACCTCAGCTTCCCAAAGTGCTGGGATTACAGGCGTAAGCCGCCGCGCCAGGCCAACATTTTTACTTTATACGGTGTGGAAGATCAGTGGTTAGAAGAGCTGTAAACAAATTGGCATTTTAGAAAGAATACTCTGGTGATGAGGTGGGGGCATACTTAGAAAGGGAAGAAGCAGGGAGGCCTGCTGAAACCTATTCTAACAAGTGTTCATCTACAAATATTGAAGTTCTCACCAAGAGAAACATTCAGTGGGAATGAAGAGGAAGAGATGGATTTGAGAAATATCAGAAAGTAGTGCAATTGTTGCTTTTGGTTGCAGTGCAGAAGCACCCAGCAGAAAAGTGGCATATGGCAGAACTGATAAGTCTCTTACTCCAACTGTTTTTTAGAAACCCACTGTGTGATTTTGATGTAAGGATTTAGCCCCTGAACTTCTAGAGGGTGTTGGTTTTTGAAAAGGAGAAAACGCGGGAGTTCCTGTGGATCCAGGTGATTTGGTTTAACTCTGTTTTGTAGCGTGCATTTAGGCCCTTTGTAGATAAAATTGGGGCAGATGCTAGAAGCTGCACACACTCACAGGTGGCTTCCAGAGACACTGCCTGAATCTGGGTCTAAAGTTACAGCAACTTTTCAGGAAATGTATGCTTTCCTGAAATCAGTGATGGAGTGGCCATTTAATACTTTCTCTTTTGTCATTCTGCCTTTCCTTTTTCCCCATTAGGCTCTAACTGAACCTCGTTTCAGAGTAGTGGGCTGTGAAAGTGGGCTAAGAAGATTAAAGAGCTCTGTAAAGAAGATATAAAATACGACTCTGAGAGTTTGATGCTGATCGTTTGTGATGTGTGAAATTAAATCCTTTCCAATGTGCCTAGAAAATGCAATTAGTTTTGGGTGTCTATATTAAGAAATCTTTTTTTGTTAAATCAGTGCAGGAGCTCAGCTCAGAGAAAGACCACCCTGGAGAAAAACTTTTAAGATGTAAGTCATTCAGTGCCCCAGGTTTCCAAGAAAAAAGTAAAAATGTATGATGACAAAGAATAAGGGAAAGCCAAACGACTTGTCTGTTAAAGTATATACACTGATTATCTGTTTATTTCACTCATGCATTTATGAATTCATCTTTTAGCATATATTTTTGAGACCTACTATATAAAACATACTTGGATCAAGGATAGTGCCAAAGAAAACAGAGTAGTCCTATGTCACGGTGTTTACAATCTCCAGAGGTGTGAGGAGACAGATATTAAACAAATACAAATAGTTGCATAATTTTAAAGTGTAGCAAATGTTATGCAAAATAAGCAACACAAATAGTCAACAGGAGAGCAAGGACTTTGTCTTTCTTTGTCACAGTTGTATGTGCCAGGCACTGCCCCAAGACATTAACATCTAGCAATTCATTTAATTTAATCCCTAAAATGGAGGCACTATTATTACTCCCATTTGAAGGATGAGAAAAATGAGATAAAAAGAGGTTAAGATTGGCTCATGCCTGTAATCCCAGCACTTTGGGAGGCCACGGTGGGTGGATCACGAGGTCAGGAGTTTGAGATCAGCCTGACCAACATGGTGAAATCCCATCTCTACTAAAAATACAATTGCAGGGTGTGGTGGCATGTGCTTGTAATCCCAGCTACTCAGGAGACTGAGGCAGGAGAATCGCTTAAACCTGGGAGGCAGAGGTTGCAGTGAGCCAAGATCATGCCACTGCACTCCAGCATGGGTGACAGAGTGAGATTCTGTCTCAAGAATAAAAATGAAAATAAAAATAAAAAAATAATAATAATAATAAAAGAGGTTAAGGTTAACCAAGATCACCTACCAGTAAGTGGCCAAGTAAGGAGTAGAAACCAGAGAGTGGGGCTTAGGGAGGGGATGTTCTCATCCACTGTACTACCTGCCTATGCCCACATCAAAGACCTCATCTCCACCTAGTAACCCAACCCTCTCCTCTATTGCAACACATCTTATTCATCCTTTGTAATACAGCCTATGGCAAGCCTTCTGTGACACGTCATCAAATCCCACAGAGATAATGTCTCTCCTCTCCTGCATGGTTCTAAATACAAAAAGAATAGTGTCATGGGGTTATGAGCATATACTCTCATGCTAGCCTACCTGATTTCAGTTTTCTGCCTCTGATACTTAACAGGTGCAAAAGCTGAAGTACAGTATTTAACCTCTGTGGGCCTCCATTACATGTTACCCTGCACTACCACCTAAACCACAGGTAGATTGCCACCATTCTGAAACAATGGGGAACTTAGAAAGGAACTCCATTACCATATTACAATGGTTTGATGTATTCACAACTAGATTCTCAACCTCTAAAAGAACACCTGTAATACAGAAATATCTCAATAAACACTGTTCACCAAAGGAATGAAATCTTTTCATGATCTTTGCCATCTTAGTCATCCACTAATCTTTCCAGTAACACTGAATGATTTGATATTATTTTAACATACTCTAGATTTTCATATATCTACATCATTGTTTGTATTATTATTTCTACCTATAGTAAAGAACCACAATAAATCCCTTATTTAAAACATATATGACCAGATCTATGGAAAAATTCATGGAGGCATGAGATAAGTATTTTATAGAGATAAACCAATGTAATTGCGTGTTATATAGTGTCCTCAGCAAGGCCTAAGACACATTCTTTTGCCAAAATATATTAATATTTCTGGAGAACAACAGATATATATTCACACTAAGTAAAATTAGTGAAGGCTGTAGCATGTATTTTAGGTTTTGCTATGAAACCTAAAATACATGCCATTTGTAGCTATGAAATTTGAGCTATGAAAATGCTTTTAGTTTTAAGAGATTTTGGGACTTTATAATCACACACCAAGGGCCTGTATTATTCCTACCCATGATCTCCATTGATCTAAATTGTACCCATACCTCAAAAGTAAGATCTGCTAACACCTTCCCAGAAAAATCTGTTTTGTCTTCTGCAGCCGAAATTAACTTTCCTCTCCTCTACCCCCACCATTCTCAATCCTTTAACAGAGTGATGACATTTTCAGCCTTGTGCTTAATTTACATGTACATACACTTGCTGTCTTTTCTAGATGGAAAGATCCTTGAAGGTCAGAAAAATGGTTATTAATATTTTTATCCTTTTCTCTATCTAAGGCAGATATTATCCTTATCATGAGTAGGACTTAACTGAACCTAAAGAATGGCTTGAACTAGAAGTGAAAGGGGAAGGATATTCCTGAAGAATATGAGAACTAGAGGGTAAGAAGACAATTTCATATATTGATTGGACCTATACATATGGGCACTTACTAGCATGTTGCATATATTATCATTCAGGACCAATAATCTTAAATGAGAACATCGAGACTTAGAGGGGCTGAGTGACTTGTAGTTAAATAGTGGCAATATTTCAATTCAAACTTACGATTGCTTGAATTTGAACTCTGTGGTTTTCCCACTGTATTTTCCACTAGCAGAGTTGCTTTGATCTAAGGGAATTCAGGAATCTTTTTTTTTTTTTTTTTTTTGAGACGGAGTCTCGCTCTGTCGCCCAGCCTGGAGTGCAGTGGCTGGATCTCCGCTCACTGCAAGCTCCGCCTCCCAGGTTTACGCCATTTTCCTGCCTCAGCCTCCCGAGTAACTGGGACTACAGGCGCCTGCCACCTCGCCCGGCTAGTTTTTTGTATTTTTTAAGTAGAGACAGGGTTTCACTGTGTTAGCCAGGATGGTCTCGATCTCCTGACCTCGTGATCCGCCCGTCTCAGCCTCCCAAAGTGCTGGGATTACAGGCTTGAGCCACCGCGCCCGGCCGAGGAATCTTAATGAATCTTGAAAGCTATCTGTAACTGTTCAATTACAGCCATGTATCTGGAAAAGGAGAGTGAAATAAAGAAACAATATTTTCCTTAGATGAAGTTGGAACTTCAGTGCCAAATAAGTCCTCTCACAGGTTAGGAGTGTCAGAGGAATTTATCAGCCTATTGTTTTGAGGAAACTAAGGAGAATGAAGATAATATTTAGAAGGAGTCACTAGGTACAACAAGATTGCAAACTTAATTGTAATGCTGATCCTCTCTGTGCCATCTTATTAAACAGCCAGGAAAATACTTTATCACAAATGATTTCCAAGGATGTGAACTTTTCCTCTCTCAATTTCTATTTCACTTAAATTGTTGACCTGAAGATTTCAAAGGGGTGCTCTCAGCAGTCTGATAGATTGAAGTCCCTCTCTAACTAAAGGAAACATTGATTGTGTAAAAAGGAAAAATATCAGAGATGTCCCTGGTAGATCTCTGTGAAACCGTGTACTCATATGAGATTTCTTTTTCTTTTTTTTTTGTATTTGTTATCACTTCGAAAATGACAAAGGAGCAATAAAATAATTAAGTTCTGGAATAACATCTTGTGGTATGGTTATAATCAGGAAAGCAATTGTGAAAATGGCATTGTAAGTCTTGATTCCCATTCTCTTGTGTGACTTGGCCCTGAAATGTACTCAAGACACAAAGGAGAGCGGATATTTTTGTCTGAGTGAAGCTGAAAACTCAACCTAGGCTGTGAAAATTAAAGCTGGTTGTTGCTCTCTCTAAAACCTGTAATAAAATCTTGCAATTAGGATCCACAAGTACTGAATCCTTTAGACAATTTTACATACCTTTATGTGTAAATGTATGTGTATACATATGCATTTTTAATAGTGTGTAGAACAAACAGGTAAGTAGAGTTGGTTTTTCTATGGTTTTGGTAGCTCTGAAAGGTTAGGTTGGCTCAAGATATGTATTTGAATCAGTTTATCCATACCTTTTGGTAGAGTCCAAACTGTTTAGCCTTGTGGCAAGGAGCTCTACCTCCTGCTTACCTCTTTAACCCCTCTTCCCCTCATACAAGACATTTTTTAATATTTTTTTATTTCCTATAATGTGGTATTCTCCCTCCCACTGTAGTAGGTTTGTATCTTCTTCCCTTTCTGCCTTCAATGATCTTCTCAATCCCCCCATGCACTCTAGGTCTTAGCAGCTTCTACAGTCCTTCTGCACAGACACTTTCCCTGGCACCCCTTCCAGGCTGAAGCCATTGCAGTGCATCTCTGTATGGTCCCTCTTCTAACTCTGCTCACATCTTCAATCACTTGGTTCCTGATTGTCTTCCAACTGAGCTATGAGCTCTGGGAGGGCAGAGCTGAGGTTTGGTTTGTTAAAGCATAGTGTCTGATGTATACTAAGATCTTTGTAAGTATTTGTTGAAAAAAACCAATGGATAAAAAAATCAGTATGTCCAAAGGAAGTCATGATTGAAAATGGTTGATCATTTTAAATGAGCCACTTTTCAATTGCCTATTTCCAAAACTCCAAGGGCAAAGCAAATCAACAAATTTTCAACTCCTTGATCTTAACTCTGAGCACCACATGGGGCATATAAGTAGTTGCTAAGCTGGTGTTGTTTAAATGAATGGGGCAACAGGGCTGAGTGGGAAGGGCTAAACTTTAGAGGCAGGCTGATCTAGCTCAATTCCTGAGTGCCTCATGTAGTAGCTTAGGGACTTTATTTCTCAGATTCCTGTCTTATAAAATTAGTAATAGTTAACGATTATAGGTTAAACAGATCTACTTTCTGCATGATGCTTTATTTTGTCTCAAAGAAAAGGAAATGAAACATTGATAGTACAGTATTAGTACTTCATAGCTATTTCAGTACTGTGGCTTTTATTATTATGCTATGTGAAGCAAGACAAAGGAAAATTAAATCAAATGTAACTCTTAGCCACAAGAAAATTCTAATCCCGGGAATAACACTAAAACGTAAAGACCAGATTGCAGAAAGCTTTGTAAAGAACACCGTTGAGGTTCACACTGTATATGAAAATTCTTTTGAAAGGACACAGTTTTTATTGGGGGTAACAGGTATCACAACAGAGATAGAACCTTAATTTTATCAGTGACTATGAGTCATTGGGAAAATAATTCAACTTTTTTCTTTTTATTGAGGGGGAGGGGGGGAATGGAGTCTCCCTCTGTTGCCAGGCTGGAGAGTAGTGGCGCGATCTCAGCTCACTGCAATCTCCACCTCCCAGGTTCAAGCGATTCTCTGGCCTCAGCCTCCCAAGTAGCTTGGACTACAGGTGAGCATCACCACACCCAGCTAACTTGTATTTTTAGTAGAGATGGGGTTTCACCATGTTGGCCATGATGGTCTCGATCTCCTGACCTTGTGATCTGCCTGCCTTGGCCCCCCAAAGTGCTGGGATTACAGGTGTGAGCCACTGTGCCTGGCCTTCATTCAACTTTTATAAAGGTCAATTTCCTCTGCTGAGAACTTGGAACATAATTACTCCACAGGTTTATAGCATGGCTGAAATACAATAATGCAAGTGAGGACATGTAACATAAGTGCACGAATATTCCAGCACCGTTAGATGCCAGGTGTCCTGAATTTGATATTCAAGTCTGGAATATGATTAATGCTTAAGGGTTTTGCATGAATAAACAAAAAACAATGTGTAAAAGGAGATTTTCAGCTTGGCCTTGAAGGATGAGGTGATCTAGATTGGAGAGTTGTGGGGCAGGATGGAGGTGATATCATATTCCAAGGTGTCAGTAAAGGGGCAGAGGCAGGAAATCCCATGGCACGGCAGGAGGTGATGAAGTGACTTGTTCAAGGGCACATAGTTAGTCAGTGGTAGATCAGGGTCTTTTCCATTTTACAACATGATCTCATAAATAGGACCATAGATGATATTTGAGATGACTTGAGTTTCAGCAAGATTATTTGGGAGGCAGTTTGTAAGGAATCCTAGAAAGTGAACTTGAGTTTCTGCCATGTGCCAGGTGCTGAGCTACGATGCCAAGCATGTGCACATAGGTCATTCTTGCAGAGAGCTAGCGTGCTATCACATGGCTGAGGCAATCAAATAATTTAGGTCTTTGAGGAGGGTAAAAAGACTGTAATCCTGCTGATAATCATGGCAAACAATCATATAGTGCTTCGTATTAAAACTCGCCAATATTTAACCTATAAGCAATGGCAATTTGCTATAGTTCAAGCTGATATATGCCCGGAATTATTATACAGGCTTTTAAAAAGCACTCATTAAATCCTCACAGCAACCTAGTGAGAGAGGCAGTATTATTATTATCATTTTGTGGCAAAGAAATTAAAGGACATTTCAAAAGATAGTTGGGACTATTTAACCAGAACTCAAGAAAGAGGTTCCATCTAGAGATAAAATTTAAAATGTCATGGATATCAATGAAAGAGCTGAAGCATGAGGACAGATGAGATTACAATGGGTCTCAAAAACAGCCTGGACAGGATGGGTTTAGAAATGTCAGGGGAAGGTTGCACTTATTAGATGGGACATACTTATTCTAAAAAATATCAAATATTTATTTGAAATTTACATATGCTCTATATTTTAGTTTGCTAAGTATGGTAATCCTCCCTATGTGAGTAAACAGCAATTTATCACTTGATAAAAATATAAAATCATCCCTATGATGGGTGACTTGCCCAAGACCTACAGATATTCATTTGTTGTCAGAAGGTCCAGATTTTACCTCTTGCTCTGTCCCTTTCCATACTACATTTTTAAAATACATTTTATCATACATGTATTGAAAGTAACCTTGAAAATATATCTGTAAGATAAAAGAAACTAATGCGCTCATGTGCATATACTATACTGTACACTTGGAAGCATAGTGAGTTGATGAAGCCTGATTTACATCTAAGTCAAACAATTATTTTATGTCTTTGGTGTTCAGCGTTTCACAACATTATAAACATCAGACAGGATGATATTTTGAGATTTTAAAGGGAGGAGATTTGTCATACAAGCTAGCAGATGTGGCTGCTGAAGAATCTAAGTCTCCCAAATCTCCATTCCTGTCTCTATCATGGGGAAAAAAATCATGCTTTCATTTGTTCAATCTACATACCTGTATTAGCCCATTCTCATGCTGCTATGAAGAAATACCCAAGACTGGGTAATTTATAAAGAACAGAGGTTTAGTTGACTGACAGTTCCTCATGGCTGGGGAGGCCTCAGGAAACTTACAATCATGGCGGAAGGCATCTCTTCACAGGGTAGCAGGAGAAAGAATGAGTGTTGAGTGAAGGGGGAAGCCCCTAATAAAACCATCAGATCTCATTAGAACTCACTCACTATCACAAGAGCAACAAAGGGAAAACCGCCCCTATGATTCAATTATCTTTACCTGGTCTCCCCTTGACAGGTGGGGATTATGAGAACTACAATTCAAGATGAGATTTGCGTGGAGACACAGCCAAACCATCAATACCCTTTACATTTATTCCGTTCTAGCTCTATAAACCACAGAGTCAGGGATAAGCAAACTAAAGATTTTAAGAGCTTGCCCATGCCTATGTCCTGAATGGTATCACCTAGGTTTTCTTCTAGGGTTTTTATGGTATTAGGTCTAACATTTAAGTCTCTAATCCATCTTGAATTAATGTTCGTATAAGGAGTAAGGAAAGGATCCAATTTCAGCTTTCTACTTATGGCTAGCCAATTTTCCCAGCACCATTTATTAAATAGGGAGTCCTTTCCCCATTTCTTGTTTCTCTCAGGTTTGTCAAAGATCGGATGGCTGTAGATGTGTGGTATTATTTCTGAGG
>NC_045442.1:94482813-94485678 GCF_002776525.5 Piliocolobus tephrosceles
AAGAAACTCATTGGTAGCTTGATGGGGATGGCATTGAATCTATAAATAACCTTGGGCAGTATGGCCATTTTCACAATATTGATTCTGCCTATCCATGAGCATGTTGGTGGGATTGTAAACTAGTTCAACCATTATGGAAAACAGTATGGTGATTCCTCAGGGATCTAGATCTAGATGTACCATATGACCCAGCCATCCCACTACTGGGTATATACCCAAAGGATTATAAATCATGCTGCTATAAAGACACATGCACACGTGTGTTTATTGCGGCACTATTCACAATAGCAAAGTCTTGGAATCAACCCAAATGTCCATCTGTGACAGACTGGATTAAGAAAATGTGGCCCATATACACCATGGAATATTATGCAGCCATAAAAAAAGGATGAGTTTGCGTCCTTTGTAGGGACATGGATGCAGCTGGAAACCATCATTCTTAGCAAACTATCACAAGAACAGAAAACCAAACACTGCATGTTCTCACTCATAGGTGGGAACTGAGCAATGACATCACTTGGACTCCGGAAGGGGAACATCACACATCGGGGCCTATCATGGTGGGGGAGGGGGGAGGGATTGCATTGGGGAGTTATACCTGATATAAATGATGAATTGATGGGTGCTGACGAGTTGATGGGTGCAGCACACCAACATGGCACAAGTATACATATGTAACAAACCTGCACGTTATGCACATGTACCCTAGAACTTAAAGTATAATAATAAAAAAAAAAGATTTTAAGAGCTAACAATCTGAAAGGGATAGATGAGCCTTATAGGATTGCATGAAAAGCAATTACAATTATGAGTATGTTTTGTCAAATGTAAGAGATTGCACAAGTACAAATCTTTTGTGACTTTTCAATAGCTTCCCATATGATCTTATTTTTTGCAGATTTCTCCTTATCCTACCTTTTGTATAGGACAACCTTCTATAGCATAGATGTATGCAGATTACCTTGGATCCTTGATGTTATTACTTATATGGAATAAAGATTAAACGTTCTTAGGTGGCAGAAAAAACCACTCATAAACTAAACTAATCTTTATTTTTAGACTCATCTGCTTTCCTGCCTTTGAACTGGCTTCTGCCTTTCCCTTCTATTCCATTCTTAATGAGATTCTTTTCATTCTTTAAAGCCCATTTCAATTGTCTTCTAACCTATAAACCCCCTCCTCAGTCCTTCTAGGAAATAGTAATTGATTCTGTCACACTTCTTCCACATACCATGCTATTTCATTTTATACAGCATTATAATAATATATTTATGTATCTTTCTTCCTCAGTATACCAAAAGGACTTTGTAAGTGTGGCACATATTTTAACACCCAAGGAACTATTGTAGAGGCTGGTTCAAAACATTTTTCAATTAATGTTTCCTGAATTTAATAGAGTTAGATATACATATGTATACTACTACAAACATATGCATATAATAAGTTCAAATAGGTAGGCAAATTTTACTTAATAAATTCTATACATATTTGTGTGCAAGTATCTGTAAATATTTTAAGCATATGTGATATATATTCTATAACATAAACATGCTGGGTAAATATATGTTGAATTGAATGCATGAGAGAATATCTTGATCACAGTTAACATTTTTGACTATGCCCTATATGCCAAATCTTTTGCTAAGTGCTTCACATGAACTCTCATTTCCTTGGCATACCAGTGAACCCTAAGATAGGTACTCTCATTATCTTATGTTTGCAAAGAAGGAAACCTAGACTTAAAACCGTGAAGTAAATTGCCCACAGTTCTGTATTCATTGAGTCAGAAATTTGAATTCTAAATCTAAATGTATCTGACTCTAAAGTTTGTGTTCTTTCTAGTAACATTCTGTGGATAGATTCATACATACATATATACACACACAGCTATGTGTATATAGCAAGCTATGGAGACATGTCCATATGCCATATATAATAGAGTTATAGCTCTGTATACATATACTCTCAACTTGTCTCTAGAATATGAACATAATGAGAGCATATATAATTACATAAAATATACATATGTGCTATATGTTATACATTTATAGAGAATAAACATTTATTTCTCTCTGACTAGTACATGCTTTGTTCACAGACCTAATATTTTGCCATGAACTTTGGGAGAATCAATCAGCAAATATGCATATGCATTTTCTAATATATTTTCTACATATATGTATATAACTTTATTTATCTTTTTAAGGGCTGTGCATAGAAGATATAAAATGGATATTCCATGTTAAAAAATCTATAGCAACTCTCCATCAGTATGCTTGCTAGCCACAGCTGCCATCCCCATGTGGTGGAGAGGTGTGGACCACCATCAGCAAGTGTTAATTTGTCAGTCTCCTTGGGACAAGGATACTATTATAAAGCTTTGTTCTCTGGAAATATATACAATCACAGCTGAAATTCAGGCACTTGCTGTCACCAGGAAGGAAAGGATTTGCAACAAAAGTGTCTTTATGTTTTTGGTTCTTTTTATGCTGCCCCTTTTTTCCTCAGCCTGTGAGTCAGTTACATTTGTATCTATTCTTTCAGATCTGCTTCCTTAGCAAGGTGTATGCGCTAAGGTCGCACTGTCTACTTCTCAATCTCCTTTGCCCTCTTTGCATTTAAGTAATACTTTTAAAATTCCAGGATCCCTCTGAAGCAAGCAAAAATCACTGCTGCCCTTTCCCACAAGGTTGCCAAGTTCAAAGCACATGAAGTGTAATCAGGATTTTGCTACTTGCTATTAGGTGATCTGGGCAAGTCCCTCCCTCCCTCCCTCCCTTCCTTCCTCCTCCCTCCCTCCCTCCCTTCCTCCCTGTTTCCCTCCCTCCCTCCCTTCCTTTCTTTCTACCTCTCTCTTTCTTCTTT
>NC_045442.1:94485778-94501242 GCF_002776525.5 Piliocolobus tephrosceles
TATCTCTCTTTCTTTCTCTTTCCTTTTTTTCCCTTTTTTTTCTCTTCATTTACAACAGCCTTGATTCCTGCAGGCTCAAGCAAACTTCCTGCCTCAGTCTCCCAAGTAAATGGGACTACAGGCACACATCTCCATGCCTGACTAATTCTTCAAAAAAATTTTGTAGAGATGAGGTCTCACTATGTTGCCCAGGTTTATCTCAAACACCTGGGCTCAAATGATCCTCCTGCCTCAGCCTTCCAAAGTGCTGGGATTATAAGCATGAGCCACCACTCCCCACCTAAGCAAGTTTCTGAATCCCTATGTGTCTCAGTTTTCCATCCCCAGAATGGAAATCATAGCACTTACATGTCGGGCTTTCTATAAGGTTTAAAGGAGATTATTTACATCTGAATAATGAAACAAGTACAAGGTGTTGTAGATAACTCAGTAAAATGAAAGGAATAAATTAAAGCAGAAACAGTGAAGAGACTAGAAAGGACTGTCAGTAGGTAGATTCCGCAAACTGTAGGATCAGGGAGCATGGGTGAACATCTGCTGATGTACATAACAAACCAGAGGGGAGAACAAAGTGCTGGGAAGTGGACACTATGAAAGAGGGGATCGCCTGGATGAGCTTAAAAAGGCAGCTGTAAAGCATGTAAAACAGCAGTAGTTTAAATGAGAGTTAGAAATCCAAAACTATGTTTCCGAAAAGTTGAAACAAATACAGTCCAAGCAACACAATGACTAAAGTGTTAGATAATGTTAGTGACATGGTAAATTAGGCAAATGCTCCTTCCACTGAAAAATAAGATAATTAAAAACTTCTATAAAATGTTATAATAAACCATTTTGAAGTGTTTACTATGTGTCCAACTGTGTGAAGTCCTTTGTACACATTTCATCTAATCCTCCTGACAATACTACATATTTGGTGCTACTCTTGCCCACATTTAAAAGATGAAGAAGCTAAACCACAGAGAGCTCCTCAAGGGCACGAAGTTAACCTCACGGTCAGGACAAGATCCCCTTGTAACTCACCCCAGAGATCACAGTCTACATCCCAAGGTGTATTTCTCTCACAAAGGACATGAGTCATAGTTGAAGCAGATGCAGTACGTCATGATTTTTAGCTATTGGTGGAGGGTAATAAAAGATAAACTTTTGACTGGGATAGAAAGAACTTTTTTAAGTGGTAAAAGCAGAGTAATAGTCAACAGAAAAAGAAGAAAATAAAATGAAAGTACAACTACTTGACTTGACAGTGAGGGACTTCTATGTTGTCAAATAAGAAATGTTTATTGGCTTTTACTTTTATGTCAATATAAGGACACAAGATAGAAAATACAAATGTTTTTACCAAGATATAGATGTCGTCAGCCTTGATGGCTTAAAAGAAAAGGCACTGCTCCCAGAAGACTGGAGGAAGCTAGGAGGTGAAAAGCAGGGATGAGGCACATACATCGATGGAGATTCATGAGATGCTATTTAAAGTGAAAGAGACAAGAAGGAGGCCGGGCGCGATGGCTCAAGCCTGTAATCCCAGCACTTTGGGAGGCTGAGATGGGCGGATCACAAGGTCAGGAGATCGAGACCATCCTGGCTAACCCGGTGAAACCCCGTCTCTACTAAAAAAAATACAAAAACTAGCCGGGTGAGGTGGTGGACGCCTGTAGTTCCAGCTACTCGGGAGGCTGAGGCAGGAGAATGGTGAGAACCCGAGAGGCGGAGCTTGCAGTGAGCAGAGATCCGGCCACTGCACTCCAGGCTGGGCGACAGAGCGAGACTCCGTCTCAAAAAAAAGACAAGAAGGAAAGTTGAATTGTTCTATTTATGTAAAGACAAACAATATGCAAAAAATTTATTTTGTAAGAGTTAAGTGGGATTATAGAGTTTTGAAAATTTGGCTAATCTTTTCACAGAAGAAATTGATAGATGTAATTAAATTAATTAAATAAGAAAAGCCTATATAATCGTATCAATTTAGATATAGAATTGTAATTAGCAAACTTCTTGAAGTAAATCAGGGTCAGGGAGAAAGCACAGACAGCAGTGAGGCCAGAGCACTCTCCCTTTCCTGTATAAGCTTCACAGCATTCATGTGTCTGTGTTTTGTGTAAGAGAGTGAGTGTATGTGTATATCCACACTTACAGACATACATATGACCCACAGCTATATTTCTCCTTGTAACAGCAGCCAGGAATGACAGTCGCTTAAGCAAACTGGACATTCCCTGCAGAGAAAAAAAACATGCCTAGGTGAAAATTATCATCATCAAAGGCTATGGATCCTTCCTAGGAGCTGACATCAACATACTAGTGGATTAAAAGAATTAACAAGTGCCTTGCCAATTCACACTGGATCCTATTTCTCTGTAAGATCCCCTCCCCTCCCCTCCCCTCCCCTTCCCTTCCCACCTTCCTTTTTTCATTTACCTCTTCACTCCCTTTCTCCCTCTGTTTTTTCTTTCTCTTCTTTCAACTTCAGTGTATTCCTATATATCCTACCAATGCTTCCATTTTAGCATCATGAGTATTTATAGTCCAAATTAGAAAAACAACCAGCTTCACTTTGCCAAAAGGAAATCTCAAAGTCTAAGATGTTAGGAGCTACTACCCTTGAAAAAATGAGAATTTGCCAGCCATCTTTCATAGTTGAGTTCAAAACCTATTCTTCCAATTCCTCCTTTGTGTCATCTTAAGTGAATAAACCTCATTGTCTCAGTTTCCACGTCTGAAAAATGGAAGTATCAATACTTCAAACTATCATTGAGAGATTAAATGTGTCAATAATGTCCACCACAGGACACTTAGCGATGCTAGGCATAATGCCCTATGTGCAATATCTTACTACAGTCATCACAATAGCTTCACAAAGACCCCTGTGTAATGGATACTACCATCCATTCTATGGATGAGTTTGTGGAAGCCCATAATAGTTAAGGAACAGTTCTAAGTAGCCAAATCTGAATTTGAACCCAGGCCTTTTTGAGTGATTCCTCCCACCACACCCTTTATGCTATTTCACTTTGCAGAGGGGACATCCAGGTGTAATGCCATGGTACCACCTCCCTCCACTGAACCCAAGCTCAGTTCTGCCCCCTGGAAGGTAATGGAGTGACTATTCAGAATCTCACAGTTATGGCCTGTGGATAGCAAAGTTCATTCAGAAAACACAATAAAACTCCACCGATAGTGCTCTTCTGACCGAAGACAAGAAGTTAACCGGAAAGTAGTGGCTTTGACACAGGTCTTCTCAGTTGTAGCAAATTATGAACTTGACTAGATTTTATTTATTTTATTTAAAATTCTCATTTCCACTGAAAGGATTTTTCCTAAGGTCATAATATTCTTATCTCTAGCCAAACAACACAGAAGAAAGAAAATATATGGTAGGGAAATTATGGGCTTTAACTTTGTCAGGAGATTCCTGAGTTACCCACAAATCCTCCCCCTTTCTCCACTCATCCACTCAGCCTTAAAAGTTGCTCCTCCTTTGTTATGCACCTTTCCAGAATCTATGCTGTTCTCACACATGCACAGTAACTTTTCAGTTCTCCAAACAAACTGCAACTACTATATGCCTCTCCCTGTCTCTCACTGAAGCCTCTTCAGTTCATTTGTTATTGAAGCACAAGTGAGTTTTCTAAAATGCAAATCTGACCATATCACTCCTCTACTTGCAAGCCCTTGAGAGGTCCAGTTGCTAACATCATCTAAAACAAATTTCTTAAGATGGCAGAAGAGAACTCCGGGTTTTGTCCTCAACATATTTTTTCCTGCCTACTTCACACTCTAACCTTAACGTACTACACATAAACAGTATTCAACTATGTGTGGTTCCCAGGACATGTGAGGTGGTTTCACATCTTCATGACTTGGCACATACTCCAATTTCCCTGGAATATACAGTTCACTTTGCTCAGCTTTGCGTACCGTTATTCATGTTTCATGACCTATCTTAAATACTGCTCACGTAACTTTCCCAGAAGAATTTCCTTTATGTGAGTATCTCACTTGGTATTATAGCACTTACAGTAATTATTCATTCTAGTTATTTGCTTGCAAGTTTATTACTCCAAGGAGAGTGAACTCCTTGGGGCAGAGAAAATATCTTAGGTATTTTTGTACCTCTAACACCTAGGACAGGGTCAAGCACAGACTAGCTTTCACCAGTAAATAGCTTGGGCACGAATAAATATTTAGGAGTTGGAAATCACTTCCAACATATGGTCAAATCATTGACTGTATGTGTGTAATGTATCAGATTATGTGGTAAGCATTGGGATATAACTTTGAACCAGACAGCCATAATCTCAAATTTCACTGAGCTCACTTATATGCTAAAACTCTCATGAAAGAACACACATCAAGAATCACTCTTCAGATGATAGTTTAGGTAAATTTACAGAAGCAACAAATCAGAAGTAAATACATAACAACAAATTTTACTCTGTGTTACAATATCTTCCCCTGCCTATAAAGTAGTACAGGCACCATATAAACAACCTACATATCTGCTGCTCTCTAGAAGATCTGGAGAGGCTTTAAAAGTTTTATTTCAGTCAGGCGCGGTGGCTCACGCCTGTAATCCCAGCACTTTGGGAGGCCGAGGCAGGTGGATTGCGAGGTCAAGAGTTCAAGACTCAGCCTGGCCAAGATGGTGAAAACCCATCTCTACTAAAAATACAAAAAAGAAAAAAATTAGCTGAGCATGGTGGTGGGCACTTGTAATCCCAGCTACTTCGGAGGTTGAGGCAAAGGGTCGCTTGAACCTGGGAGGCAGGGGTTGCAATGAGCCAAGATCGCGCCACTGCACTCCAGCCTGGACGACAAAGTGAGACTCATTCTCAAAAAAAAAAAAAAGAAAAAAGTTTTATTTCTTAACTTGGGTAGTAGTTACAAGGATATTTACCTTGTGATAATTTAAGCTGTACATTAGGCCTGCTTTTTAAAAATATCTGTGATATCTATTTATACTAAGATATTAAAAAATGAAAGGGAGAATTTTTTAAAAACACAAACAAAAAAAATCCTCAAATTGTGAGTGGTTAATTACATTAAATATTTCAGAGAGGACGAATAGTAGAAAATAAATCAAAATATAAAAACAAACTTACAGAGGTGTCTCCAACCATTTTCTTGTCTGGAGGCACATGATAACCTTCACGAGCACATGGAGAAGAAAAGATACTACTATAGTCTGGAGTTCCAGTCATCCATGGTGCCCAGCTGACCAAGGACAGAGGGCTAATTCCTTAAACCATCTTTGAAACATTGGTGACACAGCAGTTAAAGTTATTTCTTCGTGAGACCAAGGGCCAGGCAAGAAATGAAGTCTGGGATTGCAGGCCATGGGGAACTTTCACTAATTGTGGGACTTTTCTAACTTTTTTTCTTTCTGTAGAGGCAAGTGTAGAAATAATTTTTTTATTCAGAACTACAAGGCACATCCTTCTGCTGAGCAATCAAAACTCAGGCTCATTTCTATTTCAAACAGTTTCTTTATTCCTTGAATTTGCCCTGTCTGATTTTCTAAGAGTCTATATTTCTTATTATTCAAATAATTTGGCAGCAGCTACAAGTAGAATTCTGCAATGGTTGCTAGCAAGGGACTAGAATTGAAAAGAGAGCCTATGGAAGTAGGGAGAGGATAAAGAAGCATCAACAAATGGGGCTCATGAGTAAAAGGTTTCAGAGAAGATGGGGTTAAGAGACGAGATAAAGATTTTTGAGAAATAAATAAATAAAGAATAATAGAGAGAAGACAAAGGTGAAGGAAGGAGGGAGGAAGAAGGAGAGAGAGCAAGAGAGGGAAGAAAGAAAAGAAATGAAAAGTTAAGAAAAGAGTTCAGTGACTGTTTCTCTACAATTGTAGGGATGTTGATAGTCCAGCTATACACGATGATACAGATTTGGGTTCACATTCCAGCTTTTCCATTTGCTGCTTCTGTTACCTTGCAAAAATTATTCAATCTTTCTAATCCTTGGTTTCCATCTGAAGATTGGACGTAGCTATAATATTGTACTATATTTTTGTTGATACTAAAAGTAATGGCAACCAGGCACAATGGCTCACACCTATATTTTGTTGATACTAAAAGTAATGGCAACCAGGCACAGTGGCTCACACAGTGGCTATAATCCCAGCAATTTGGGAGATATAGATGGGTGCATCACTTAAGTCCAGGATTTCAAGACCAGCCTGGCCAATATGGTGAAACCACGTCTATACTAAAAATAAAAAAACTTTTTGGACCACAAAATCCAGCTACTTGGGAGGCTGAGGCAGGAGAATCACTTGAAGCTGCGAGGCAGAGGTTGTGTCACTGCACTATAGCCTGAGTGACTGAGCAAGAATCTGTCTCAAAAAAAAAAAAAGAAAAGAAAAGAAATAAATAAAAGTAATGGCATATGGCATATGTACAAGGCTTAATCCAGTACATCTAAGACATGTCAGTTCCTTTTACTTTATTTCCTCGTTTAAAACATTGACAAGAACTTAACTTATAGCAATTACTTTAAAATTGTTGTGTAAATAATGAGATAAGTGAACGAATAAAAAAGATGAATGTATATATGCAGGAATCCAAAAGTATAATCTTGACTGACTAGTTGGCTCATTAAAGGGTTGAGAAGAGGATGGAAAACCCCAATGTCTAGACATCTTTCTTTTTCAGGCCTATGCAAAGGACAGGGAGAGAATGGACTAACACTTCTCAGCTATAATTGAGTTTAGCCAGATGTACCAGCTGTCTTCTCTCATCTCCCCCTGGGGCTACAGCTTTTATTGAGTGATTGGAGTTTGACTGAGTTCATTTCTTTCAAGTCATGGATAAGAAAGCCAGGGTTCCGAGAGGTGATGGAAGGACTTTATGGTAAGTTGCAGTGGGTCCCAAAAACACTCCCCTTCAAGTGTGGAGCGTTTCCTCTCATACCAATGGATGAAGCCAAATAGTGTCTTTTTCTAAAGGTGTTGGTATCTATAGAATTATATTTAGAAGAAACCATGTAAGTTATCTAGAATTCCAGGCAAATATTTAGTATTGATTTCCTGTTAGAACCACCTGAGTAACTTTCTAGAAGATACTTATACTTAAGTCATAGCTTCCCTCTTACCTCCAATAATTGAATTAAAATTTCTGAGGGTGTGGCTTATGCATAAGTATTTTAATAGATTACTAAGTGATTTTTTAAACTTTTTACATAAAGTTTTTTAGCCACACACAAAAGTGGACTGAATAGTAGAATATCTCTTTACTTAGCTTCAACAGTTGTTGACATTTTACCAGCCTTGTTCATCTGTCATGACAACACTTAAAAGAAGCGCTAGAGTATTTTAAACCAAATCTAAGCAGTGATATAAATGAATACATGAGTATTTCAGTATGTGTCACTTACTAATTAAGTCTCTTTTATTTATTTTTTCTCTTCAGCTTTTATGTTCAAGGGGTGCTTGTGCAAGTTTGTTGCATGAGTAAATTGCACATCATGGGGGTTTGTTATACAGATAATTTTGGTACCCAGTTAATAAGCATAATACCTAATAGTTAGTTTTTCAGTCCTTACCCTCCTCACACCCTCCACCATTAAAGGGGCCCTGGTGTTTGCTTTTCCTTTCTTTGTGTCCATGTGTACTCAATGCTTAGCTCCCACTTATAAATGAGAACACGTAGTATTTGGTTTTCTCTTTCTGCTTAATTCGCTTAGGAAAATGGCCTTCAGCTTCATCCATGTTGCTGTAAGTGACAAATCTCATTCCTTTTTATGGCTACATAGTATTTCATGGTATATATGTATCACATTTTTTAAGGTATAGTTATCATGCCATGTACAATTTTACAAAATTAACAATAATGATGAGGTGATTCTAACCTGCAGTCAAGGTTGAGATCCACAGCTTGAGCCTAGCCTTCCCACTTTATTGATGAAGGGACTGAGACCCTGAGGGATCAGTCACATGATATGATGTAGGTGACACATCTGGAATTAGTATTTAGTTTTCCCAACTCAGACTTCATTGCTAACGAAATAGCAGCAATCCAAGGAGGAAAAAAGTGCTCAAATGATTTTAAAGTTAGAACAAGGATATCAAGAATATCCTAACAAGGTACATGCAAAAGAAAACGGCAAGGAAGGGAATATCATAAAATGTGTATCAGGGCAAGGCCATAAAGTGTAAATGTGACTTCTATTTGAACCACATCCTCCTTCTGCATCAAATCATATAATCTTACAATGCTTTCTTAACTAGCCTGATCATCAGTTTCCTTATCTGTGTAGTGGAGATAATAATATTTGGCTTCATTTGGTGCTTTGAAGATACTATGTGATTAGTGGAACATGATTAATAACACTTAGGATGTGTGCTGTGACTCCAAGCAGGGCAGTGTACCTGGATGAGAATTTAGCCCTCTGTTGAATACTCCCAGTCTCTTTTTCACCATTGCCCAATAAGTTGTTTGTCTACTGCTCCCAGGATAAAATAAAAATTAGATAACAAAATATTTGTCTAAAGTATTTTTCTAAAATGCACCTTTGATTTAAAAATAAGCTACAAAGACCTGTGAAGTTTCCTTGGAGAAGATAGAATATTGAGGGATTTTTTTGTCATGGAGTCAATAACTGAGGCAAAAGTCAGATTCCAAAAATGAAAGAAGATTCCAGAATTTCTAGTTGAAATAACCAAATGCAAATATTGCTAATAGCTGTGTGTTAGCATACATATTAAAATGCTAGTTTGGATTTGGCCACTGAATGCAACCATTTGCCTACTGAAGATCAATCTTTAGTCTTAGCTTTGTTTATTACCAGTCTTGGTGTAGTAATTGTATTAGGAAAATTATATAACCTCTCCAAATTTCAGTTTTCTCATATGCAATTAGAACAGTGATAACTATCACATAATTAACTCTAAGATTTTTTTAAAGACGGTGCATATTAAGTGCTTAGCACAGTATCTTCTCTTTTATAAGCATCTAATAATCAGTAATTATCACTATTATTTAGAAAGCCTTTATGGACATAGTGACTTATGAGTACCTGACATAACTCAAAGTCTGATGGAAAGATCATAGTACTGGGAGCTCATAGTCTTATCTCTGCCACTAGCTTGCCTATGACGGTAGTGGCACCACTTACTTCTAACACAGTTTCAGCATCTCTCAGGACAGAAAGATTGTTTTTGCTTTGCAGACCTCACTGGACAAGAGAGATAACAGTTGTAAAGTACAATTCAAATATAAGATATAATCAACAACAGAACATATGCAATTAAATGATTTAGAGCTGTAGAATTAGAAGAAAATTTCAAAATCATTTTCACAGATCTTTTCTCTTGACCAAGAGGGCCCATCCCTCTGTCTTTTCACAGTTTAAGGCTCATAAGGATAGGTGCTGCTTCTGTTATATACCCTCCTGGCCATTGTTCTCTTTTCACCATCTCCAGCCTCTGCCACATTCTACCCTAGTAGGTTTCTTCTTTATCAGGATCATTCCATAATGGTCTGTGCAAATCAAGTGTAATATGTTAGTGACATGACATAATTGATTTATATTTACATCTGTCTTGTCTAACAGGTACAAGCCCTTAGACGGTAAGAATTGTAATATGAAGACATGGTGTAGTGTAGCATTTAACAACTCAAGCTCTGTAGCTAGATTGTTTAGGTTCAAATCCTAGCTCTACTATTTTATATTCTCTAGGCCTTAGTTTCTTCACCTGAAAATAGGAGTAATAAGAGTCCTACCCCATAGGGTTATTGTGAGAATTTGATAGCTTAATAAGAATGTAAAACATCTGAAACAGTGGCTGATGTAGTAGACCACTCTAGAAAGATTAGCTTTTTATTTTTAATTTTGTTATTATTAATATTCTTTTTGATTGACAAATCACAATTGTACATGTTTATGGGATATAATACGAAGTTTTGATGTATGTATACAAGGTAGAATAGTTAAGCTAATTAACATATTTATCACCTTGTTTACATAACATTTTTATGGTGAGACACTTGAAATTTACTTAGTTATTTCAAAATATATAATACTTTATTATTGACTGTACCAACTCTGTTGTGCAATAAATCTCAAAGTTTATTCCTCTTGTCTATTTGAGACATTGCATCCTTAGATCAAAACTCTTCATTACCTTTCTTCCTAAAGCTGCAGCCTCTGCCTCTGGTAACCACTCTTTACTTCTATGATTCAATTTTATTCTATTTCCCATATAATTAAGAATATGTTTTTCTGTACCTGGCTTATTTCGGTTAGCATAATGTCCTCCAGATTCATCCACGTTGTCACAAATTGCAGTATTGTCATCTTCTTTTTAAGACTAAATAGTATTGTGTTGTCTATGTATGCCACATTGTCTTTTCTTTTCTTTTCTTTTTCTTTCTTTCTTTCTTTTTTTCTTTTTTTTTTTTTTTTTTAGATGAAGTCTCACTCTGTCATCCAGGCTGGAGTGCAGTGGTGCGATCTTGGCTCGCTACAGCCTCCTCTGCCTCCTAGGTTCAGGCAATTCTCCTGCCTCAGCCTCCCAAGTAGCTGGGACTACAGCTGTGCACCACCACACCCACCTAATTTTTTTTTTATTTTTTTAGCAGAGACTGGGTTTCACTATATTGGCCAGGCTGGTCTCGAACTCCTGACCTCATGATCCGCCTGCCTCAGCCTCTCAAAGTGCTAGGATTACAGGCGTGAGCCACTGTGCCTGGCCTATATGCCACATTTTCTTTGTCAATTCACCTGTTGATAGACAGGCAAATTTTATATCTTGGCTATTGTGAGTAATGCTGCAATGAACAGGGACTTGCAGATATCCCTTTGACATGTTGATTTAAGTTCTTTTGGATATATAATCAGCATTGGAATCCCAAAAGTACAGGCAACAAAAGCATAAATAGACAAATGAAATAGCGTCAAATTAAAAGGCTTTTGAACAGAAAAAAAAAAAAAGTGAAGAGATAACTCAGAGAATGGGAGAAAATATTTGGAAATCATACATCTGATAAGGGGTTAATAGCCAAAACATACAAAGAACTCAAACAACTCAATAGCAAGAAAACATATAACCTAATGATAATACGGGCAAAGTACCTGTACAGACACTTCTCAAATGAAAATTAGCTTTTAGAATAACATATATTAAATATCCAAGTGTTCACCAAGCCCCTTAAAGGGTCTGACAAGTGGAGAAACTTGGCAAATGTTAACTCCTTCTCCCAAAACGTAGAAAGTCTCTTCAGCTCAATCACTAACAATGACAAAAATCTCCAAGCTATGAGCTTAAGACCAGATATCAGAAGAAATCCCCTGTACCACTATGTTTCCTGAGAACCAAGAAAAAATATCTTTACTTATATGTAGCCATGGAGCTCAGAAAGGAGCGATGATCTTGGAGTTGGGAGACTTTAAGCAAATACCTAGACCCTCTGAGCTTTTAGATTTTCATCATGAAGTAAAGAGAGAAATTCAACCTTCCATGCATTGTGGTTTTTAGAATTCTAGAAAATATAAATAAATTGCTGGCACTTTTACTATATGCACTTTCTAAGAAATAACTATTATTGGCAATATTAATATGATTATGATGATGATGATTAGATACTATAAATGGAATACAGAAGACACAGTAGAAAGTCACTCTCTCTTTGGCCATTTTTCCATGAAATTGAGGATGTTGAACAGCTGTTTTGAATGAACTGGCAAACCCTTGCAAAGCATCAAACTGAGTACTGTGAAATAATGTATCAGTCACATGAAGGCCAGGGCACAGTATCAGTATGATAAAAGGGAAAACAAAGGAGAGAGACCCTGTACACACTCAATTTAAATTGGCTTGATTTTCAGATACAGCATCAAATTTTGTTTTTTTCTCCCACAAAACAATGATGAAGCCTATGGTATTAGATTTTGATTATTTCCCAAGGCTGTCACAGGACTCAAACTGGAAAAAAAAAAAAAAAAAAAAAAAAAAATCTATTTTCTCTTTAAAACATAAACATTAAATAAATTCCAAGAAACATAACTTTCTCTTCTAGTTAATATGATCATATTAAGACACCAAACTTCTCAAGATTAAAAGAAAAATGGTTAAATATACAGGGTTAAGAGGAGGTGAAAGTGAATTAGTGCTAAATCAAATAGGCATTATCTCTGAAAGGCTGATGCAGTTATAGCAGACAATGTTTCAATAACACTGATGAAAAAGATGGATTTATTTAAAACAAAATATAATCTTATTCTAAAAAGAGGCAATAATAGATTATAGGACAGAATCAATGAACGATTTCTGTCAGACTCTTCGTGACTTTTTTTGGTCAGGCTTGTTAAATGAGCATTACTTTACATTTCTCATTCAGCAAGTCTTTTGAAAGTGAAACTTTTATTACATATCCCAGGGAGCAGAATGAAATTTAATATCTGAATGTTTAAACCTACATAGATAAGTCAGTTTCACTAACTTCGAACTCTCCTTGCTCTAATAAATCCTGCCTACCTTTTGTATGAATGGCCAGGCCAAAATATGCAAAGTTCCCAGACATATTTTATAAATTCCTAGAATATGAAGCAACCCTGGATTATCCTAGGAGAGCCAGGCCCCATGGTTTTGGGGGTTTGCTCATTCAGAAATACAAATGAATGGGATTGATTTGATTAATAAATTAATATAAATAATATTACTAGGAGAAATAATTCACACAAAGGAAATTTGACATTTGCCAAAAATGCACAGGTAAAGTTTAGACTTACCAAAACTGACCCAGAAAAACTACATGGTAGCAATAATGTCTGCAGAGAAAACTCACAATGATGGATGACAGCATTGATAAGATTGATAAGGGTGAGAAAACAGAAGAAATCAATTTATTGATTCCATTGTAAATAATGTAAACAATGCTGAGATCTATTATAAATTAATTCCGAAATATCTGCTGCCGTGGGGCGGAGCAAGATGGCCGAATAGGAACAGCTCCAGTCTCCAGCTCCCAGCGTGAGAGACACAGAAGACAGGTGATTTCTGCATTTTCAACTGAGGTACTGGGTTTATCTCACTAGGGAGTGCCGGACAATTGGTGCTGGTCAGCTGTTGCAGCCCGACCAGCGAGAGCTGAAGCAGGGGGAGGCATCGCCTCACCTGGGAAGCTCAAGGGGGAAGGGAATCCCTTTTCCTAGCCAGAGGAACTGAGACACACAACACCTGGAAAATCGGGTAACTCCCACCCCAATACTGCGCTTTAAGCAAACGGGCAAACCAGGAGATTATATCCCACACCTGGACGGGAGGGTCCCACGCCCACAGAGCCTTCCTCATTGCTAGCACAGCAGTCTGCCATCTGAGGCTGGGGAAGGGGCGCCCACCATTGCTGAGGCTTAAGTAGGTAAACAAAGCCCTGAGAAGATCGATCTGGGTGGAGATCACAGCAGCTCAAGGCGGCCTGCCAGTCTCTGTAGACTCCACCACTGGGGACAGGGCACAGCTAAACAACAACAACAACAAAAAGCAGCAGAAACCTCTGCAGATGCAAACGACTCTGTCTGACAGCTTTGAAGAGAGCAGTGGATCTCCCAACATGGAGGTTGAGATCTGAGAATGGACAGACTGCCTGCTCAAGTGGGTCCCTGACCCCTGAGTAGCCTAACTGGGAGACATCCTCCACTAGGGGCAGACCAACAACCCACACCTCAAACGGTGGAGTACACCCCTGAGAGGAAGCTTGCAAAGCAAGAATCAGACAGATACACTTGCTGTTCAGCAGTATTCTATCTTCGGCAGCCTCTGCTGCTGAAACCCAGGCAAACAGGATCTGGAGTGGCCCTCAAGCAATCTCCAACAGACCTACAGCTGAGGGTCCTGACTGTTAGAAGGAAAACTAACAAACAGGAAGGACACCCACAACAAAACCCCATCAGTACATCACCATCATCAAAGACCAGAGACAGATAAAACCACAAAATGGGGAAAAAGCAGGGCAGAAAAGCTGGAAATTCAAAGAATAAGAGCACATCTCCCCCTCCAAAGGAACGCAGCTCATCGCCAGCAATGGATCAAAGCTGGACGGAGAATGACTTTGACAAGATGAGAGAAGAAGGCTTCAGATCATCAAACTTCTCAGAGCTAAAGGAGGAATTATGTACCCAGTGCAAAGAAATTAAAAATCTTCAAAAAAGAGTGGAAGAATTGATAATCAGAATAATTAATGCAGAGAAGGTCATAAACGAACTGACAGAGATGAAAACCATGACACAAGAAATATGTGACAAATGCACAAGCTTCAGTAACCAACTCGATCAACTGGAAGAGAGAGTATCAGCAATTGAGGATCAAATGAATGAAATGAAGTGAGAAGAGAAACCAAAAGAAAAAAGAAGAAAAAGAAATGAACAAAGCCTGCAAGAAGTATGGGATTATGCAAAAAGACCAAATCTACGTCTGATTGGGGTGCCTGAAAGTGAGGGAGAAAATGGAACCAAGTTGGAAAACACTCTTCAGGATATCATCCAGGAGAACTTCCCCAACCTAGTAGGGCAGGCCAACATTCAAATTCAGGAAATACAGAGAACGCCACAAAGATACTCCTCCAGAAGAGCAACTCCAAGACACATAATTGCCAGATTCACCAAAGTTGAAATGAAGGAAAAAATCTTAAGGGCAGCCAGAGAAAAAGGACGGGTTACCCACAAAGGGAAGCCCATCAGACTAACAGCAGATCTCTCAGCAGAAACTCTACAATCCAGAAGGGAGTGGGGACCAATATTCAACATTTTTAAATAAAAGAATTTTAAACCCAGAATTTCATATCCAGTCAAACTAAGTTTCATAAATGAAGGAGAAATAAAATCCTTTACAGATAAGCAAATGCTTAGAGATTTTATCACCACCAGGCCTGCCTTACAAGAGACCCTGAAAGATGCACTAAACAAGGAAAGGAAAACCGGTACCAGCCATTGCAAAAACATGCCAAAATGTAAAGACGATCAAGGCTAGGAAGAAACTGCATCAACTAATGAGCAAAATAACCAGTTAATATCATAATGGCAGGATCAAGTTCACACATAACAATATTAACCTTAAATGTCAATGGACTAAATGCTCCAATGAAAAGACACAGACTGGCAAACTGGATAAAGAGTCAAGACTCATCAGTCTGCTGTATTCAGGAGACCCATCTCACATGCAGAGACATACATAGGCTCAAAATAAAGGGATGGAGGAAGATCTACCAAGCAAATGGAGAACAAAAAAAAGCAGGGGTTTCAATCCTAGTCTCTGATAAAACAGACTTTAAACCATCAAAGATCAAAAGAGACAAAGAAGGCCATTACATAATGGTAAAGGGATCAATTCAACAGGAAGAGCTAACTATCCTAAATATATATGCACCCAATACAGGAGCACCCAGATTCATAAAGCAAGTCCTTAGAGACTTACAAAGAGACTTAGACTCCCATACAATAATAATGGGAGACTTCAACAC